>NW_027590944.1:0-140549 GCF_964213995.1 Mustelus asterias
AACAACAAACTGGACTTGCACTCATAATCGCCCTTTCTTCAAGTACACTGGTAAAACTACCAGATGAACCGAACATGCTTCGCCCGTTTCCGACTAATCCCGTTGAGCCAAAGCCCTTCAGCCCTCACTCTACTCCCTGCTCACTCCGCTGCCCGCTAACCACGCTGCCCGCTGGGTAGTGCGGCCTGCTCTTAACCCTCCCACGCTGAAAACAAAACCCCACACACTTCCCACAAGACCCCGCGGATACTTCCCGTGTGAAGATTAAAGGTTTTTAATAAAATAAAGCCCACAAATAAAGTATTGTAAAAAAGTCGATCTCTCCCCCCAGACTCCTGCAACAAGTCACTCCTCTTTACCTCGCTGTGGATGAACAATGAGCATGTACTGGGGAGAGGGAAAGGGGGGTGTGGGGGAAGAGGGAAAGGGGGGTGTGGGGGGGGAGGGAAAGGGGGATGTGGGGGGGAGAGGGAAAGGGAGGTGTGGGGGGAGAGGGAAACGGGGGTGTGGGAGGAGAGGGAAAGTGGGGTGTGGGGGGGAGAGGGAAAGGGGGGTGTGGGGGTGAGAGGGAAAGGGGGGTGTGGGGGGAGAGGGAAACGGGGGTGTGGGAGGAGAGGGAAAGGGGTGTGTGGGGGGAGAGGGAAAGGGAGGTGTGGGGGGAGAGGGAAAGGGGGATGTGGGGGGAGAGGGAAAGGGGGGTGTGGGGGGGAGAGGGAAAGGGAGGTGTGGGGGGGAGAGGGAAAGGGGGATGTGGGGGGAGAGGGAAAGGGGGGTGTGGGAGGGAGATGGAAAGGGGGGTGTGGGGGGTAGAGGGAAAGGGGGGTGTGGGGGGGAGAGGGAAGGGGGGTGTGGGGGGAGAGGGAAAGGGGGGTGTGGGGGAGAGGGAAAGGGAGTGTGGGAGGGAGAGGGAAAGGGGGGTGCGGGGGGTAGAGGGAAAGGGGGGTGTGGGGGGAGAGGGAAGGGGGGATGTGGGGGGGAGAGGGAAAGGGGGGTGTGGGAGGGAGATGGAAAGGGGGGTGTGGGGGGTAGAGGGAAAGGGGGGTGTGGGGGAGAGGGAAAGGGGGTGTGGGGGGAGAGGGAAAGGGGGGTGTGGGGGGTGAGGGAAAGGGAGTGTGGGAGGGAGAGGGAAAGGGGGGGTGGGAGGGAGAGGGAAAGGGGGGTGTGGGGGGTAGAGGGAAAGGAGGGTGTGGGGGGGAGAGGGAAAGGGGGTGTGGGGGGGAGAGGGAAAGGGGGTGTGGGGGGAGAGGGAAAGGGGTGTGGGAGGGAGAGGGAAAGGGGGTGTGGGGGGTAGAGGGAAAGGGGGGGAGTGGGGGGAGAGGGAAAGGGGGGTGTGGGGGGAGAGGGAAAGGGGGTGTGGGGGGAGAGGGAAAGGCCGTTGTGGGGGGAGAGGGAAAGGGGGGCGTGGGGGGAGAGGGAAAGGGGTGTAGGGGGAGAGGGAAAGGGAGGTGTGGGGGTGAGAGGGAAAGAGGGGTGTGGGGGGAGAGGGAAAGGTGGGTGTGGGGGGGAGAGGGAAAGGGGGGTGTGGGGGGGGAGAGGGAAAGGGGGGTGTGGGGGGAGAGGGAAAGGGAGGTGTGGGGGTGAGAGGGAAAGAGGGGTGTGGGGGAGAGGGAAAGGGGGTGTGGGGGGAGAGGGAAAGGGGGTTATGGGGGGGAGAGGGAAAGGGGGGTGTGGGGGGAGAGGGAAAGGGGGGTGTGGGGGGAGAGGGAAAGAGGGTTGTGGGGGGTAGAGAGAAAGGGGAGTGTTGGGGGGAGAGGGAAAGGGGGGTGTGGGGGGAGATGGAAAGGGGGGTGTGGGGGGGAGAGGGAAAGGGGGTTGTGGGGCGTAGAGGGTAAGGGGGATGTGGGAGGGAGAGGGAAAGGGGGGTGAGTGGGGGAGGAAAGGGGGGTGTGGGGGGAGAGGGAAAGGGGGGTGTGGGGGGAGAGGGCAGGGAGATGTGGGGGTGAGAGGGAAAGAGGGGTGTGGGGGGGAGAGGGAAACGGGGGTGTGGGGGGGGAGAGGGAAAGGGGGGTGTGGAGGGAGCCGGAAAGGGGGGTGTGGGGGAGAGGGAAAGGGCGGTGTGGGGGGAGGGCAAGGGGGTTGAGGGGGGTAGAGGGAAAGGGGGATGTGGGGGGAGAGGGAAAGGGGGGTGGGGGGGAGGGAAAGGGGGTGTGGGGGGGGAGAGGGAAAGGGAGGTGTGGGGGTGAGAGGGAAAGAGGGGTGTGGGGGGAGAGGGAAAGGTGTGTGTGGGGGGGAGGGAAAGGGGGGTGTGGGGGGGAGAGGGAAAGGGGGGGTGTGGGGGTGAGAGGGAAAGGGGGGTGTGGGGGGAGAGGGAAAGGGGGGTGTGGGGGTGAGAGGAAAAGGGGGGGTGCGGGTGAGAGGGAAGGGGTGTGGGGAGAGGGAAAGGGGGGGGTGTGGGGGGAGAGGGACAGGAGGGTGTGGGGTGAGGGGATTGAGGGGTGTGGGGGGGAGAGGGAAAGGGAGGTGTGGGGGTGAGAGGGAAAGGGAGGTGTGGGGGTGAGAGAGAAAGGGGGGGTGGGGTGAGAGGGAACGGGGGTGTGTGGGGGGGGGAGGGAAGGGAGATGTGGGGGTGAGATGGAAAGAGGGGGTGGGGGGGGGAGAGGGAAAGAGGGGTGTGGGGGGAGAGGGGAAAGGGGGCCTGTGGGGGTGAGAGGGAAGGGGGGTGTGTGGGGAGAGGGAAAGGGGGGTGTGAGGGGAGGGAAGGCGTGTGGGGGGCGAGGGAAAGGGTGTGGGGAGAGGCAAAGGGGGTGTGGGGGGGGAGAGGGAAAGGGTGGTGTGGGGAGAGGGAAAGGGGGTGTGGGGGGGTAGGAAAGGGGGGTGTGGGGGGAGAGGGAAACGGGGCTGTGGGGGTGAGAGGGAAAGGGGGTGTGGGGGGAAGAGGGAAATGGGGGTGTGGGGGTGAGAGGGAAAGGGGGTGTGGGGGTGAGAGGGTAAGGGGGGTGTGGGGGGGGAAAGGGAAGGGGGAGTCTGGGGGGAGAGGAAAAGGGGGTGTGGGGTGAAGAGGGAAAGGGGTTGTAGGGGGGAGGTGAAAATGGGGGTGTGGGGGCGAGAGGGAAGGTTGGTGGGGGGTAGATGGAAAGGGGGGTGTGGGGGGAGAGGGAAAGGTGGGGTGTGGGGGCGAGAGGGAAAGGTGGGCCTGGGATGAGTGGGAAAGGGGGATGTGGGTGGGTGAGTGAAAGGAGGGGTGTGGGGGGAGAGGGAAAGGGGTGTGCGGGGGTGAACGGGAAAGTGGGGTGTGGGGGGTGAGCGGTAAAGTGGGGTGCGGGGGGTGAGGGAAAGGGGGGTGTGGGGGGAGAGGGATAGGGGGTGTGGGGGTGAGAGGGAAAGGGGCGTGTGGGGGGAGAGGGAAAGGGGCGTGTGGAGGGGAGAGGGAAAGGGGGGTGTGGGGGGAGTGGGAAAGTGGGGTGTGGGGGTGAGAGGGAAAGAGGGGTGTGGGGGGAGAGGGAAAGGGTGGTGTGGGGCGGGAGAGGGAAAGGGGGGTGTGGGGGGAGAGGGAAAGGGGGGTGTGGGGCGGGAGAGGGAAAGGGGGGTGTGGGGGGAGAGGGAAAGGGGGGTGTGGGGGTGATTTCTCATCTGATGTGTTTTCCAGGATTAATTCAGACTGGACGGGTTTCCCAATTCGACCCAAAGTGGACAGAGATAGAATCTGCAATCCCTTCCTGCACCCAATTAGCAGAGCCCACCCCGGATTGAACACCTCTCTGGACTGGACAGCTGGTGGAGTTGGAACATAGAACATAGAACATAGAAAGCCACAGCACAAACAGGCCCTTCGGCCCACAAGTTGCGCCGATCACATCCCCACCTCTAGGCCTATCTATAGCCCTCAATCCCATTAAATCCCATGTACTCATCCAGAAGTCTCTTAAAAGACCCCAACGAGTTTGCCTCCACCACCACCGACGTCAGCCGATTCCACTCACCCACCACCCTCTGAGTGAAAAACTTACCCCTGACATCTCCTCTGTACCTACCCCCCAGCACCTTAAACCTGTGTCCTCTCGTCGCAACCATTTCAGCCCTTGGAAATAGCCTCTGAGAGTCTACCCTATCCAGACCTCTCAACATCTTGTAAACCTCTATCAGGTCACCTCTCATCCTTCGTCTCTCCAGGGAGAAGAGACCAAGCTCCCTCAACCTATCCTCATAAGGCATGCCCCCCAATCCAGGCAACACCCTTGTAAATCTCCTCTGCACCCTTTCAATGGCTTCAACATCTTTCCTGTAATGAGGTGACCAGAACTGCGCGCAGTACTCCAAGTGGGGTCTAACCAGGGTCCTATAAAGCTGCAGCATTATCTCCCGACTCCTAAACTCAATCCCTCGATTAATGAAGGCCAGTACGCCGTACGCCTTCTTGACCGCATCCTCCACCTGCGAGGCCGATTTAAGAGTCCTATGGACTCGGACCCCAAGGTCCTTCCGGTCCTCTACACTGCTAAGAATGGTACCCTTCATATTATACTGCTGCTTCATCCCATTGGATCTGCCAAAATGGATCACCACACACTTATCCGTGTTGAAGTCCATCTGCCACTTCTCCGCCCAGTCCTGCATTCTATCTATGTCTCGCTGCAACTTCTGACATCCCTCCAAACTATCCACAACACCACCTACCTTGGTGTCGTCAGCAAACTTACCAACCCATCCCTCCACTTCCTCATCCAGGTCATTTATGAAAATGACAAACAGCAAGGGTCCCAGAACAGATCCCTGGGGCACTCCACTGGTCACTGACCTCCATGCAGAGAAAGACCCCTCCACAGCCACTCTCTGCCTTCTGCAGGCAAGCCAGTTCTGGATCCACAAGGCAACAGCCCCTTGGATCCCATGCCCTCTCACTTTCTCAAGAAGTCTTGCATGGGGGACCTTATCGAACGCCTTGCTGAAGTCCATATAGACCACATCCACCGCTCTTCCTTCGTCAATGTGTTTGGTCACATTTTCAAAGAACTCAACCAGGCTGGTAAGGCACGACCTGCCCTTGACAAAGCCGTGCTGACTACGTTTGATCATACTGACTAGTTGGAAGTCAATTCAGGATTTTTCTATTGAACTTCCCCTCTCCAAATTTCCTCCCCATTCTGACTCTCCTCCACAGCTTTTCTGCTTATAATTTACAGATGATATCCTCTGTCCGTCTCTTTTTTCCTTTCTTCTCTCCCTCTCTCTTTGCCTTCTTCTTTGCTTCCCTATCTATCTCTTCCTCAACTCTTCTTCTCTCCGACCAGCTTTATTCTCTCTAAGACCATAAGACCATAAGACATCGGAGCGGAAGTAAGGCCATTCGGCCCATCGAGTCCACTCTAACTGGATTTCTCTCTGATCCAGTGCGTTTCCATTCTTCATTCTCATTATAACTTTACCCCATATCTCCCTATCGCTCTCCAATTGTTCTCTCTCCTCCTGTTTCTCCCCATATCTCTCTATCTCGCCACAGTATTGCTCTCTCCATCTCGCTTTCTCCCCATTCCTGTTCACCTCCCTCCAGAGTCTCTCCCTCTCCCTTTCCAGCTTTCTTTGTGGGGATTTTAAGCACAGCATGATCCCATGGGCGGCACTGTGACCATATCCAGAGAGGACAAAGTGGGGGTGGGGGGAGGCATGTCATTCCCCCAGCCTCGCGCTTGGTGTAATCCTCCACCCAGCTCCATGTGAATTCTGAGTTTGGATACATATCCCCTCAGTGACAGAAAGAGATAAACTCCCCTCTTTCAACTGGGGACAAGCTGTGTCCATTCCTTTGGTAGACTTTGTAAAATGAGCCTCCCAGTAGTTATTTCTGAATAAATTAATCGATCTATTGATTGATTTGTGTAAATAAGGAATCTCAGGGCTCTGACTGAGGCTATTCTCCAGAGACAGGAAGCTGGGCACTGACCCCTAACTGGAGACCCCCAGATAAGGTGGTTCTTCCCACCCCCTCACAGCAATATGGTTTGTGGTTATTGGCAGTGTGGCTCAGAAATATTGCATCGCTCCTTTCAACACAGTGCACATGAGAGAGAGGGAAAGAAGCAGAGATATGGACAGAAATAGGAAGTTAGAAGGAGGGATGGAGTAAGAGGTGGTGGATGTGGTTGCAAAGACCTGGCTCTAGATAAGAACATCCATCTTTACAGTGAGAGAGAGAGATAGTGGCAGGAGGAGAAAAGAGAAGGAGGGAGTGGAGCAGAGACAGAGGGAGGCCCGAGGGGAGTGGAAGGTCAAAGCAGAGGTGGTGATGGAGGGAGAGCATTTGAGAAAGAGAGACAGGATGTGAGAGTCTCCAGTGTGTGGTCACCAGCTGCAGCTCCACTCAAACCCTGTCAGATAGTCTGGGAGGATTTAAAAAGTGTCCTGAAGGAATCAGCAGCCGCTTCCCAAACTGAAAGAGGGAGTTGAGCGGCTTCTAGAGACTGAGAGGGGACAGGGGGTGGGCAGGATGGAGCAGGGCTGGCATTTTAATTCAGGTTTAGAAGATTCTCTCTGTGGAACTCTCTCTCTCTCCATTTCAATGTTTCTGTCTGATTGGAAGAAATGGAGGGAAGGAAAGAGTGAGAGAGAATGAGGAGAACCAAGAATGAGAGGTTATAGAATAATAGAATCATACAGAGCAGAAGAGGCCCTTCGGCCCATCGAGTCTGCACTGTCACATTAGAAATACCTGAAATCCCACCTCACCCCATCTGTCAGCACTTGGCCCAGAGCCCTGAATGTTATGTTGTGCCAAGTGCTCATCCAGATACCTTTTAAAGGATGTGAGGCATCCCACCTCCACCACCCTCCCTGGCAGCGCATTCCAGACCGTCAACACCCTCTGGGGAAAAACATATTTCCTCACACCCCTCCCCCCCCCAAACCTCCTAACCCCCACCGTGAACCGATGTCCCCTCGTGACTGACCCTTCAGATATGGGGAACAGTTGCTCCTCATCCACTCTGTCCATGGCCCTCATAATCTTGTCTACCACGATCAGGTCGCCCCTCAGTCTTCTCTGCTAAAACGTTAATAACCCAAGCCCACGCAACCTCTTTTCATAACGTTGATCTTCCATCCAAGGCAGCATCTTGGTGAATCTCATCTGTCCCCCCATCCAGCGCAAACACATCCTTCCTATAATGTGGCGATCAGAACTGCACACAGTACTCCAGCTGGGACCTCACCAAGGATCGAGACAATTCCAACATTACTTCCCTGCTTTTGTCATCTATGCCTCGATTGATAAAGGCAAGTGTCCCATATGCCATTTTCACCTCCCTACTAACATGCCCTTCTGCTTTCAAAGATCTGTGGTCAAATACGCCAAGGTCACATTCTACCATAGATCTTCCTATAGTCCGAACATTCATTGAGTCCTTCCTTGTCAAATTACTCCTTCCAAAATGTATCAGCTCACACTTTTCAGGGTTACATTCCATTAAACGGGGTAAAACACACTCCACACTGCGAACTGCACCTTGTGCGATCTTGCTGCAGAACTTGCTTTAAAGGTTGTCTCAGTGTTAAGAGAGAGTTTTATCTTTCCAGGGAAGTGAAGGGAATTCTCCAGACTTGGGACAATGCACACACACAGAGTGGAAGGTGTGTGGGGATTTTTGTTGGGTGCCTTTGGGGAAGGGGCTCACAGCAGGTGTGAGGATGGAGGCAGGGGTAGGGCTGTGTCTCATTTGATTCGCTTCACAGTGCAACTGCTGTGGGATCTTGCTGTGCACACACTGTCCTGGGCCCTTTGCAATGATCATCCTCTTTGAAAATAGCTCACTGACTGCAAAGAAGGCTCCAAGGCCTTGAATATAACAAAGCTTCAACTTGAACAATGGGACTGAGGGAGTTCATGATCACTTTCTGCAGAGGACTGAGGGGACATTCAGCCAATATCACATTGCTGTCTGTGGGATCTTACTGTGCGACCAATATTCCAGCCTCAGTTTGTACATTAAAACAAGAAACACACACACAGAAAACAATTATCATAAACTCTGAACTGAATTTTGAAACTGCCTCTGTGCTTTGGATCTTCCTGTGCCCAAGTTGCATCAGAAATCTCTAAATTAACAGCAGTGAGGTCAGATTAACAATTAATCTCATCACTGTAAATAATTCTTGATGGCCTGGAATGAAAGTTCTTTAACTAGAAGCGGGTGTAATTGTGGAATAAAAAATGTGTCTGAGGCAGAGAGATAAATGTGAGGGTGAAATGAAATGCACAGGGTTCTATTTGAATACAGTTTGCTGTGGTGGTGATTGTCGGAGCTCTCGCTCTATGTCTGGTGTTGGGAAGCTGAGTTTGTGAAGTGTGGTCCCTTTAAAAGCTGGTTTTGTCTCCCTTTAAAGTTGGACTTGTGTCAATGCTTGGAGGCTTCAAATGCAGGTACAGACAGAGTACACAGACTGCAAGATTTGTAGCAAAGACCAAGCATCAGCATCGCCATGGTAACAGGTTTTGCAGGTTTTTGAATTTTGAGTTCAGCCTATCAATTCAAGGCCTAATCTCAGGGCCCTCAGGATGCCTTTTCCATTCGCTTCATTCCATACTGTTACTGTGTTTAATTTTATGAGATCAATCATTAAATAAAACTGCAGCAGCCGCGGCAATTCATTCCACTCAGGATGCAATTGTCGGTTTTCAAACTCTCTCACCCAACGTTCTCATTAGATTGTGTTATCAGTGAGGGAGAGAGAGAAAAAGAGGAAGGTGTAAGAGAGAGAGAGAGAGAGAGAAGGCCGAGAGGAAGGGAGAGGTGAGAAGATAAATTGTCGGGGGGAGGGGGTTGGGGGGTGAGGGAGGGTGGGTGGGGGGAGAGAGGACGTGTTTAGGGGGCCCTCCACTGTTTCATTCCAGCCGAGCCCCCCAGTCATTGAAACATATAAACTAGAAGCATGAGTAGGAGCCTGCGCCGCCATTCATTATTATTGTGGCTGATCATCAAATTTAATATATTGATTCACCCTGACCCCAAATCCTTTGATCCCTTTAGCCCCGAGAGCTATATCGAATTTATTTTTGAAGTCACAGAATGCCTGTGAATTCACCACATTCACCACCCTCTGACTGAAGAAATTTCTCCTCACCTCAGCTCCAAAAGGTTTGTCCCTAATCCGAAAACTATGACCCCTAGTTCTCGACTCCCCCACCATTGGTAACATTCTTTCTGAATCGACCCTGCCTCATTCTGTTAGAATTTAATACGTTTCTCCGATGTCCCCTCTCACTCTCCAATTTTCCATTGAATATAATCCTGACCAATCTCATCTCTCCTCATATGACAGACCTGCCATCCCAGGAATCAGCCTGTTAAACCGACGCTGCACTTCCTCTATAGCAAGGACATCCTTCCTCAGATAAGGACACCAAAACTGTACAGAAATCTCCAGGTGTGGCCTCACCAATCCTTTATTAATTGCAGCAACTCATCCCTATCCCTCAATAGGAATCATGTCGCTATGAAAGCTTACAGACCATTTAGCTCCATTCCTGCCTGCTGTACCTGCCTGGTTCCGTGCAGTGAATGATGCACGAGGAGACCAAGGTTTTGATGAGAATCCACCTCCCTCAATTTCCACCCATTCAATAATAACTTGTCTTCCTAATATTCCTACCAGAGTCGATATCCTCACAGTGATCCACATTAAACTGCATCTGCCATGCGTATGACCACACCCTCAGCCTGTCCAAATCACGCTGAATATTCTCTGCACCCTCCTCACAGTTCACCCTCCCACCCAGCTTTGTACCATCTGCAAATTTGGAGATGATGCATTCAGTAACCCTTCTGGGAGACTAAATAAACCCCATCCACTGGTTCCCCTCGGTCAATTCTACTAGTTCCACCCTCAAGCAATTCCAAGATATTCCAATCATGATTTCCCTTTAATAAATCCATGCTGCCTTTGTCTGATTATGGCGCTGCCTTCCAAATACCGAGTTATCAAATCCTTGAAATTTGACTCTTGCAACTTCCCCAGCACCGACGTTAGGCTCACTGGTCTATAGTTCACTGTTTTCTCTCTCCAGTCCTGTCTGAATACCGGGCTTGCATTAGCTACCCTCCAGTCTGTAGGAACCAACCCAGAGTCCAATAAAATTGGAAAATAACCACCATTGGACCTCGTATTCCCAGGAAGACTTCCTTAACTACTCTGGGATGAAGAATATCAGGACCTGGAGATTTATCCACCTTCAATCCCATCATTTTCCCCAAAACCATTTCTCTACAAATTCAAATTTCCTTCAGCTTCTCTCTAAAACTTGTTCCTCTCAGAACTTTTGGCATGCTATTCATGTCTTCCTTTCTGAAGTTCGAAGCAATCTTCAATTTAATTCCTCAGCTATTACTTTGTCCCCGTTAGAGTATCTCCCATTTCTGACTGCAAAGGTCCTAGTTTGTCAATCTGTTTCTCTTTACATACCGATAGATATTTTTTGAAGTCAGTTGTCATGTTCCACGTTAGATTACTTTCATACCCTATTTTTCTTTCCTTAATCAATCCCTTGCTCCTCCCAAGAGGATGGATTTGTAAACAGTGATTGTGTTACTGAGGGTGAATCTGTGATGATGTGTTTTAGCTTTTCACCAAATCACACATACAATTGTGTTTTAAATCTGGCTGCTCCCATATTGCAGTGTGATTGTGGGATCTTTCTGTGCAGGATGACCAGCAGCATTTCTGAAATGACACAGGAACATTTTATTTTCCTCAGAAACCCTCTAACCCTCCTGCTGCTGACCTTAGTCTACACACCTTGGACATTGACCCCTCTGCTCAGGGGAAGAAGTTTCTTCTTAACTATCCTATCTTTGTCCCTCATAATTTTGAACACCTCAATGATGTCCGCACTCCGCCTTCACTGTTCTGTGGAAAGCAACACCAGCCTAACCAGCCTGTCTTCACTGCAGAAACACTGCTGCCCGGGCAACATCCTCGTGCATCTCCATGCGTTCCTTCCAGAGCAATCACATCCTCCGTCTAGTGAGGCCACCAGAACTCCTCACAGTCCTCGAGCTGAAGACAAATGAGTGTTTCAAACATCTCCATCATCACCTCCCTGCTCCTATCTTCGATACATCAGCTAATAAAGAAAATTGTCATGTCTGCCTTCTTAAGCAGCTGATCATCAGAAGTTACCCACTGGAACGGAAACAATAGAAGGTTTATGTTCTTTCTTGAGTTTAAACAGAAATTAAATTTTTAAAAATCCAAAGAACAGTTGTCCAGTCACAACCTCAACATAAAAAAATAAATGAACTAACTTCAAAAGAGTAAAAAAATACATCAAGTAACACAGGCTGTGATAAAGAGCATTCAGCACATGTTCCAAAATTAAGATCATTCTTGACAGATTTCACCGAATAATTTTCCCAATTATCAGGAATGATCTGGTCGATGTCCGACACATGGCGTTTCTAGATACCTTCAGTAAGTTAACAGACTTCAGTAAACTCAGAGCAAGTGGAGTTAGAGGACCAGCAGCAGAATGACTAGAAGCTGGTTACAAAGACACAACACAGGCAGTGGGAGTTAAAGGGATTTACTCTGATTGCTGGAAGGTGGGAAGTGATTTTCCACAAGGATCAGCGCTTTCCTTCACCATTTACATCAACAATATGGAATGGGAAGCAAAATTATAGTTCCAAAATTTAGCTACCAATCCAAACTGAGAATGAGAATGAGCAGAGTGGAAGAATACAACTCAACACAATAACACATTAATAATAAATTATAAACTTGCAAATTGGGTATTGGAATTGGAAATTAATTTCACCACAGCTCAGTGTCAGGTTCTGCATTCTGATCAGAACAATATGTTTCCCAATCACTCTGTAGAAATCAAGTATCTGAATGTTTTTGAGGAGTTCAGGGCTTCAGGTGATCAGATTCACAAATCGCTTTCAGAAGCAACACAGTTTAGACAGAACCACAACAACCCAGAAAAAAACCCATTGGAGTTCATTTATAGATCAATGGAAATGTGAACAATTCACAAAATGTTTGACAATCATTGAATACTGCACGGTTTGTAATTGGTTTGTTTAAATATCAGGAAGTCGCTGAAACCTCTTTCTTTTCAATACAAAGCCGAGGTATGGAGAAATTTCGCATCATCCACTGACCACCAAACAAAGCCAAACTCTTCCTGTTTTCAACATATTCCAAAGATAAAAGACTGAGGCAGCTCCACAGAATGGACATCTCACTCACCAAATTAAAATAGGATATATTTAACAGTGAAACAACTTATTTCATTGCAATTCTTTTCCTAAACACAATACAATTCTACATGGGCAGATGGTGCCAGATATTAATGGAGACTTCGATCAGATATTCCACTCAGGTGAAAGAACCACAATCAGTACAATTTTACACTGACAAATATACCCTGCAATACTTGTTCACTGGTGTCAGGTATTCCACTCTGGTTAGTGACCCACACTCAAATTTCCATTATATTCTTACTCCCACTGAACATTATTTCAGAGAGATCACCTTCACTGAGGTCCAATCTTACAATAGATAAGATTGAGTAGTTCACTCCTCAATACATTAACTTCATTGAGCAGTGAGCCCGTGAATAAGATACAGAGGCTCATTGTCAGTTGATGAAAAGGATTAAAACCACAGAGATATTTCAAACCATTTGATTTAAGTAAATTACATCGTTGACCTGGTGTCTTTATAACAGTGACCACGAGATCAGCACGGAGCATTTTCAGTCAGAGTTTAGAATCAGAGAGCCGTTCACACACAGATTTACACAACCTCAATGGTTAGAGTCACTCACCGGGAACACCAATAATGGCGATGATTGGGTAGAATATTTTCTCAGCTTTCTGAACTGGAAGCAGCATCTTCAGTGTGAAGTGATGTGTCCCTTCGAGCTGCTGGCAGTCTCTCTGACTTTAACATCTGATGTTATATATTCCCAAAGCCTTTAATTTATACACTGTAAAGTCACCTTAGGGACATTGCGGCAGAAACCTGGTTTGAAGTTTTTTTAAATAATTGAACAAACAGATTACGACATTGAGTTCAGTGGTGGAAAATATTTATTTTTTGTACTGACTTCTTTCCAAACACTGGATTCTGTTGATCACATTTATCAACTAATAACAAGTGGAAAGATGCTGTCCACTCAAACACCATCAGTCCCACCTCTAGATCTCAGATAGTTTCAGTGATATCTGTTACTGGACTGTGACATTTCAGTAATTGAGTCCCAATTGTTACCGTGTCTCTCTGTGTGATCTTTAACTGTGGACATTCTGTGATGTGATTTCAGTGGGTTAGAGTTTGGCATCAATTGCAAAATTCTGTTGATCAATAATTTGCAACTGTTTAGTCTGCAAAGAAATGTGTTTTTATCCCGAAATCTACTGCAGCTTCTCAAAGTGAGAAAATATTCAGAAACAATGGGACATCTCAGAAAATTCAGGCCCTGCAGCAGATACAATCACATCACCTCTTAGAGCAGTAAAATAACAGATTTAACTGTGATCAGCAATGCACAGGCTCCAAATGACACTGGACCCACATCTGATACAGTGTTCAGAAACGTGCCCTGATGTGGAAGGAGAGAGATGAGCACGAGAGAGAGGGACGGCTTGTGGGATGGGCTGAATCTAGAAAGGGTGCGAGGCTGGGAAAATGAATGGATAAGAGTGAGAGAGGAAGACTCTGAGCGAGTGAAAGTGAAACAGAGGAAGACAGAAGGATAGATGGGGCGGGAGTGAAGGCGTGATGATGGGGGAAGCAGTTATTGTGTGAGGAATGGTGTTTCTAACAGTAACTTAACTGAGAGAGAAGTCAGCTCCGCTGGCTATGAGGAGAGGTTGAATAATTCAGGATTGTTTTCACTGGAAAGATGAAGGCTGAGGGGAGACCTGATAGAGGTCTACAAAATTGTGGGAGGCACAGACAGGGTGGATAGTCAGAGGGTTTTCTCTGAGGGTGGAAGGTTCAGTTACAAGGAGGCACAGGTTCAAGATGGCAGGATGAAATATTAAGGGAGATGTGCGGGGGATGTTTTCCACACAGAGAGTGTCGGTGCCTGGAATGCGCTGCCAGGGGAGGTGGTGGAATCAGGCACATTAGCAACTTTTAAGAGGCATCTGGATTGATGCATTAATAGGAGGTAAGAGGGATACTGACCGAGTAAGCGCAGCAGGTTTTATTTTAAAATAGGGCACCATGATCAGCACAGGTTTGGAGAGGGTCGAAGGGCCTATTCCTGTGCTGTCCATTTCTTTGCCTTTGTTCTTTGAGCGACAGCATCAGGAAAGACACAACTGGGGTAAGAGAGAGTGAGACAAATCAGACCACAAGACTGTGCTCCTGCGACAGGCTGACACACAAAGGCTAAAGCGGGATGATCCATTCAATAATGTCATGCAATGTTGGTCTGAGGAATCGAAAGATCTCCTACGTGACTGCTTAGAGTCAGTGGACTGGTCAGTATTTAAAAACTCCACGAACAACCTGAGCGAGTACGCCACTACAGTAACTGACATCATTAGGAAGTGTGTAGGAGACTGTGTGCCCAAGAAGATATTGCGTGTGTTTCCCAACCGGAAACCATGGATGATCAGGGATATCCACTGCTTTCTGAAGTCCAGGTCTGAGGCATTCAAGTTAGACGACCCTGACCTCTACAAGACAGCCAGATATGATCTACACAGATCCATCAAAGATGCAAAAAAACAGTTTCAGACCAACCTAGTGCCCCATGATAGCCAGACGGACCCCCACCGACTATGCCAAGGTCTGCAAGACATAGCAGGCTTCAAGATGAAGGTGTGTAAAATCGCTGGCTTCACCGAAACCATTTCTAATCAGTTCAATGCACACTATGTCCGTGTTGAGCATGAGGTCAGCATGAGCATGCCCTCCACCCCAGAAGCCTCGGATGCAGCTGTATCTGAGGTCACAATTGCAGATGTCAGAACAGCCGACTCGAAAGTCAACCCATGGACAGCGACTGGCCCGGATGAGGTACACGGACGAACACTCACAAACTGCGCGGATCAGCTGGCGGGGGTATCTGCAATCATCTTCAGCTTTCTTTACAACAATCTGAGTTCCCTATCTGCTTCAAGAAGACGACCATCATCCAAGTACCAAAGAAAAACCAAGCAGCGTGCCTTAATGGTGACGTTCTGTTGGCTCTGACTTCCATCCATCGAAGTAGAAAGGGTCGAGAGCTTCATGTTTTTAGGTGTCCAGATCACTATCAGACATGTCCTGGTCCCCCATAACAACATAGTTTGGAAAGCCCACCAATGCCTCGACTTTCTCAGAAGACGAAGGACATTTGGAATGTCAGCTATGATTCTCACCAACGTTTACAGATGAACCATAGAAAGCATTCTTTCAGGCTGTATCACAGCTTGGTATGACTCCTGCTCTGCCCAAGACTGCAAGAAACTACAAAAGGTCATGAATGTAGCCCAATCCATCACTCAAACCAGCCACCCATCCATTGACTCTGTCTACACTTCCCGCTACCTCGGCAAAGCAGCCACCATAATTCAGGGCCCCACGCACCCCGGACATTCTCTCTTCCACCTTCTTCATCAGGAAAAATATACAAAATTCTGATCTCACGTACCAACCGACACAAGAACAGCTTCTTCCCTGCTGCCATCGGACTTTTGAATGGACTTAACTTGCATCAAGTTGATCTTTCTAGGCACCCGAGCTATGACTGTAACACTACATTCTGCACTCTTACGTTTCCTTAGAACATAGAAAAGCGACAGCACAAACAGGCCCTTCGGCCCACAAGTTGGACCAAACAATTTCCTTACCTTCTAGGCTCATCTATAACCCTCTATCTCACTAACCTCCATGAACCTATCCAAAAGTCTCTTAAAATAATCAATCGAATCCGCTTCCACCACCACTACCGGCAGCCGATTCCACGCATCCACCACTCTCTGAGTGAAAAACTTACCCCTAACATCTCCTCTATACCTGCTCCCCAGCACCATAAACCTGTGGCCTCTCGTGACAACCATTTCAGCCTGGGTAAAAGCCTCTGAGAATCCACTCTATCAATACCTCTCAACATCTTATACACCTCTATCTGGTCACCTCTCATCCTTCGCCTCTCCAAGCAGAATAGACCTAGCTCTCTCAAACTATCCTCATAAGGCATACCACTTAATCCCAGCAACATCCTCGTAAATCTCCTCTGCACCCGTTCTATGGCTTCCACATCCTTTCTGTAATGAGGCGACCAGAACTGGGCACAATACTCCAGGTGGGGTCTGACCAGGATCCTATACAGCTGCAGCATTATCTCTCGATTTCGGAACTCAATTCCTCTATTGATGAAGGCCAGTATTCCATACGCCTTTTTAACCACTGCCTCTACCTGCGAAGCTGCTTTGAGCGTCCTATGACCCCGGACCCCAAGATCCCTCTGTTCATCCACACTGCCAAGCATCTTACCCTCAATATTATATTCTTCCATCCTATTCGACCTGCCAAAATGAACCATCACACACTTATCTGGGTTGAAGTCCATCTGCCACTTCTCCACCCACTCTTGCATCTTATCTATTTCTCGTTGCAACTGATGACATCCCTCTACACTATCCACAACACCTCCAAATTTTGTGTCATCAGCAAACCTGCCAACCCATCCTTCCACTTCTTCATCCAGGTCATTTATAAAAATCACAAAGAGCAAGGGTCCCAGAACAGATCCCTGGGGCACCCCACTGATGAGCGACCTCCACTCTGAAAAAGACCCAACCACAACCACTCTTTGCCTTCTGTGGGCAAGCCAGTTCTGAATCCACAAAGCCATGTCCCCTTCTATCCCATGCCCCTTCACTTTCTCCATAACCCTTGCATGGGGCACCTTATCAAACGCCTGACTGAAATCCACATAAACCACATCTACCCCTCTTCCCCATCTAAGAGTCTCGTCACATCTTCAAAAAACTCAATCAGACTCGTAAGGCATGATCTGCCTCGGACAAAGCCGTGCTGGCTACTTCTGATCATACTATTCCTTTCCAAATGTTCATGTATCCTGCCTCTCAGGATCTTCTCCATCAACTTACCTACCACTGAGGTTGGACTCTCCGGTCTATAATTTCCTGGGGTATCTATTTTCCCTTTCTTGAATAACGGAACCACATCCGCCATCCTCCAATCCTCCGGAACCTCTCCTGTCTCCATTGACGACGCAAAGAGAATTGCCAGAGGATCAGCAATCTCTTCCCTCGCCTCCCACAGTAACCTGGGGTACCTCCCATCCGGTCCCGGTGATTTATCGAACTTGGTGCTTTTCAGCAGCTCCAACACATCCTCTTTCCTAATGCCCACATGCTCAATCTTCTCAGTCCACTGCAAGTCCGCACTGCAACTACCAAGATCCTTTTCCACTGTGAATACTGAAGCAAAGTATTGATTGATTTCCTCTGCTATTTCAACCGGTTCAATACAGAGTCCGTATCCTTCCATTCCCATCCTATCCATGTACTTGTCTAGTTGCCCCTTAAATGCCGCTATTGTACCTGCTCCCACCCCCTCCCCGGGCAGCGCGTTCCAGACATTCACCACCCTCTGTGTAAAAAACCTGCTTCGCACATCTCCTCTAAACTTTCCCCCACACACCTTAAACCTGTGTCATATGATGACAAGAACCCGACGGGATTTAAAATAAAGATATTAGATGTGTGTCAGTCAGTGTTTGAGACAGTTTGTGTTACACTTTTGCTGTGTTGTCCTTAATCGATGTTGTAATGTGGAGGTTACAAGGACTAAGCAGCGAGAGTGAGGTGAGTGGTGCATTGGTTTGTCTGTGGATATTAAGAATGAAGTCGGTGATGCACCTGGTGGGTAATGACAGTGGGACTGAGGTCAGGCATCTACCTGGATAGATATTGATAATAAAATGAATTTAGTGATGTAATTGTGTAGGGAGTGATAAGCAGATTGGTGTTGAGGTTTGGGGGCTGGGAGTGAGGGGTTGTGTGGAATGAGCGATTGCATACAGAATGCACCTCACTCTACACTGTGTTTATACATCTCTCTCAGGTCAGATACAGCACCAATTAGACACAGGATTCTACCCCTGCACTCATCCATCAAACATTCACTTGGAAGGACAGTCGTGGGGGTGGGCGAAGGGGGGAGGGGGAGGACAAGCGTACGTCCCTGCAGGAGATCATTCAGCCCCTCGAGCCTGGTCATCCAGTCCATAAGATCATGGCTCATTTGATGTGTCTCTCATCCCGTAACCCTGAGGGCATTGGCTCACAGGGCGTGTGTGGAAGCAGAGTGTGAGCTATAAGGGCTTTGGCTCACAGGGCATCGGGGCACAGAGCGAGCAGGGGTGAGGTTAATTCATTTTTGCTGTTTCTACCTGGTACTGGCAAGGTATCTAGAGGGGATGGGTGTGCAGGCAGTGCTATGTTCCTCTTGCACTATGTTTGAGGTGAGGGACGACGACAGTGTCCCTGCTGATTACACCTGTGTGAAGTGCACCCATCTGCAGCTCCTCCAAAACCGTGTTAGGGAACTGGAGCTGGAGTTGGATGAATTTAGGATTATTAGGGACGCAGAGGTGGCCACAGACAGAAGGTTTAGGGATACAGTTACTCCGAGGAATGAAAATAGATGGGTGACGGTGAGAGGGGCTGGGAGGAAGCAGTCCGTGCAGGGATCCCCTGTGGTCGTTCCCCTTAGCAACAAGTATTCCGCTTTGGATACGGTTGAGAGGGATGACATACCAGTGGTGAGCCGCAGTGAGAGGATCTCCAGCACTGTGCCCATCTCTGTGGCTCGGGAGGGTAAGGGGCAGAGCGGGAGGGCAATAGTTAATGGGGACTCGTTAGTTAGAGGGATAGATAGGAGGTTCTGTGGCAGCAAAAGAGACTCACGGATGGTATGTTGCCTACCGGATGCCAAGGTCCGTGACGTCTCAGACCGTGTTTTCCGGAATCTTAAGGGGGAGGGGAAACAGTCACAAGTCGTGGTACAAATTGGTACCAACAACATAGGTAAGAGAAGGAACGGGGATTTAAAACAGGAATTTCGGGAGCTGGGCTGGAAGCTGAGAGCCAAGAGAAAACATGTGGTCATCTCTGGTACATTACCGGTGCCACGTGATAGCGAGTTGAGGAACAGGGAGAGAGTGCAGTTAAACATGTGGTTACAGGGATGGTGTAGGAGGGAGGGTTTCAGATACGTGGATAATTGGAACACATTCTGGGGAAGGTGGGACCTCTACAAACAGGACGGGGTGCACCTGAACCAGAGGGGCACCAATATCCTTGGAGGGAAATTTGATACGGCTCTTCAGGGGGGTTTAAACTAATTTGTCAGGGGAGTGGGAAAAGGAGTTGTCGTCCAGAAGTCAGTGTTGAGGGTGGTGAGGTATTGGGGAAAGTATCAGGGTCAAGGGTGGGTACCGGTAGACAGGAAGGTGGGTTGAAGTGTGTCTACTTCAATGCAAGGAGCATCCGGAACAAGGTGGATGAACTTGGGGCGTGGATTGCTACTTGGGACTACGATGTTGTGGCCATTACGGAGACGTGGGTAGAACAAGGACATGAATGGTTGTGGGACGTTCCGGGTTATAGATGTTTCAGCAAGTGTAGGGAAGCTGGTAAAAGAGGTGGAGGAGTGGCATTGTTAATCAAGGATAGTTTAACGGCTGCGGAAAGGCAGTTCGAGGGGGATCTGCACACTGAGGTAATATGGGCTGAAGTTAGAAATAGGAAAGGAGCGGTCACGTTGTTAGGAGTTTCCTATAGGCCCCCAAATAGTAATAGAGATGTGGAGGAAGAAATTGCTAAGCAGATTGTGGATATGTGTGGGGGTCACAGGGTAGTTGTCATGGGGGACTTTAACTTTCCAAATATTGATTGGAACCTTTGTAGGTCAAATAGTTCAGATGGGGCAGTTTTTGTGCAGTGTGTGCAGGAGGGTTTCCTGACACAATATGTGGACAGGCCGACAAGAGGTGAGGCCACATTGGATTTGGTAATGGGAAATGAACCGGTCCAAGTGTTAGATTTGGTTGTGGGAGAATACTTTGGAGATAGTGACCACAATTCGGTGTCTTTTGTTATTGCAATGGAGAGGGATAGGGCCGTATGGCAGGGCAAGGTTTACAATTGGGGAGAGGTAATTATGATGCGACTAGGCAAGAATTAGGGGGCATAAGTTGGGAACAGAAACTGTCAGGGAAAGGCACGGATGAAAAGTGGAACTTTTCCTGGGAGAGGATGTTCGAGGGTAAGTCCGCGTCTGGCATGAGGGAGTCTTTTAAGGAACTATTGATAAGGCTGCAGGATAGGCATGTGCCTGTAAAAAGGAAAGATAGGAAAGGTAGGATTCGAGAGCCGTGGATAACCAGGGAAATTGAGGATCTGATTAAAATGAAAAGGGAGGCATACGTTAAGTCCAGGCAACTGAAAACAGATGGAGCTCTGGAGGAATACAGAGAGAGTAGGAAAGAACTAAAACGGGAAGTTAGAAGGGCAAAAAGAGGTCACGAGATGTTCTTGGCAGGCAGGATTAAGGAGAATCCTAAGGCATTCTATTCATACGTTCGGAACAAAAGAGTTGTCAGGGAGAAAATCGGACCTCTCAGGGACAAAGGAGGGGAATTTTGCTTAGAACCCAAGGGAATAGGGGAGATCCTAAATGAATACTTTGCATCGGCATTCACGAAGGAGAGGGGCGAGTTAACCGGGAGTGTCTCGGAGGGAGGTGTTGACCCGTTAGAGAAAATCTCCATTACAAGAGAGGAAGTGTTAGGTTTTTTAGGGAACATTAAAACTGACAAAGCCCCAGGGCATGATGGCATCTATCCTCGACTGCTCAGGGAGACGAGAGATGAAATTGCTGGGCCTCTGACGGAAATCTTTGTCGCTTCTTTGGACACGGGTGAGGTCCCTGAGGATTGGAGGATAGCGAATGTGGTCCCGTTGTTTAAGAAGGGTAGCAGGGATAACCCAGGAAATTATAGGTCGGTGAGCTTGACGTCCGTGGTAGGAGAGGATTCTTAGAGACAGGATGTATGTGCATTTCGAACGGAACAATCTCATTAGTGACAGACAGCATGGTTTTGTAAGAGGGAAGTCGTGCCTCCAAATTTGGTGGAGTTTTTTGAGGAAGTGACAAAAACGGTTGACGAAGGAAGGGCCGTGGATGTCGTCTATATGGATTTCAGTAAGGCATTTGACAAAGTCCCACATGGCAGGTTGGTTAAGAAGGTTAAGGCTCATGGGATACAAGGAGAAGTGGCTAGATGGGTGGAGAACTGGCTTGGCCATAGGAGACAGAGGATAGTGGTGGAAGGGTCTTTTTCCGGCTGGAGGTCTGTGACCAGTGGTGTTCCGCAGGGCTCTGTACTGGGGCCTCTGCTATTTGTGATATACATAAATGATTTGGAAGAAGGTGTAACTGGTGTAATCAGCAAGTTTGCGGATGACACAAAGATGGCTGGAATTGCGGATAGCGAAGAGCATTGTCGGGAAATACAGCAGGATATAGATAGGCTGGAAAATTGGGCGGAGAGGTGGCAGATGGAGTTTAATCCGGATAAATGCGAAGTGATGCATTTTGGAAGAAATAATGTAGGGAGGAGTTATACAATAAATGGCAGAGTCATCAGGAGTATAGAAACACAGAGGGACCTAGGTGTGCAAGTCTACAAATCCTTGAAGGTGGCAACACAGATGGAGAAGGTGGTGAAGAAGGCATATGGTTTGCTTGCCTTTATAGGACGGGGTTTAGAGTATAAAAGCTGGAGTCTGATGATGCAGCTGTATAGAACGCTGGTTAGGCCACATTTGGAGTACTGCGTCCAGTTCTGGTCGCCGCACTACCAGAAGGACGTGGAGGCGTTAGAGAGAGTGCGGAGAAGGTTTACCAGGATGCTGCCTGGTATGGAGGGTCTTAGCTATGAGGAGAGATTGGGTAGACTGGGGTTGTTCTCCTTGGAAAGACGGAGAATGAGGGGAGATCTAATAGAGGTGTACAAGATTATGAAGGGTATAGATAGGGTGAACAGTGGGAAGCTTTTTCCCATGTCAGAGGTGACGGGCTCAAGGTGAGAGGGGCGAAGTATAACTCAGATATCAGAGGGACGTTTTTTACACAGAGGGTGGTGGGGGCCTGGAATGCGCTGCCAAGTAGGGTGGTGGAGGCAGGCACGCTGACATCGTTTAAGACTTACCTGGATAGTCACAAGAGCAGCCTGGGAATGGAGGGATACAAACGATTGGTCTAGTTGGACCAAGGAGCGGCACAGGCATGGAGGGCCGAAGGGCCTGTTTCCTGTGCTGTACTGTTCTTTGTTCATTGTTCTTTGTTCTTTTTCAAGGAACATATACTGGGTTTCCATGATAGGTATGTCCCTGTCAGGCAGGGAGGAAATGGCCGAGTGAGGGAACCATGGTTCACGAAAGAGGTAGGATGTCTTGTGAAAAGGAAGAGGGAAGCTTATGTAGGGATGAGGAAACAAGGTTCAGTTGGCTCGATTGAGGGGTACAAGTTAGCAAGGAATGAGCTGAAAAAGGGGCTTAGGAGAGCTAGGAGGGGACATGAGAAGTCTTTGGCGGGTCGGATCAAGGAAAACCCTAAGGCTTTTTACTCTTATGTGAGCAATAAAAGAATGACCAGGGTGAGGTTAGCGCCGGTCAAGGATAGTCGTGGGATCTTGTGTATGGAGTCAGTAGAGATAGGAGTGGTGATGAATGAATACTTTTCGTCAGTGTTCACCTAGGAGAGGGGCCATGTTTTTGAGGAAGAGAAGGTGTTACAGGCTAATAGGCTGGAGGAAATAGATGTTCGGAGGGAGGATATCCTGGCAGTTTTGAATAAACTGAAGGTCGATAAGTCCCCTGGGCCTGATGAAATATATCCTAGGATTCTTTGGGAGGCACGGGATGAGATTGCAAAGCCTTTCGCTTTGATCTTTGGGTCCTCGCTGTCCACGGGGATGGTGCCAGAGGACTGGAGAGTGGTGAATGTTGTTCCTCTGTTTAAGAAAGGGAATAGGAATGACCCTGGTAATTATAGACCGGTTAGTCTTACTTCGGTGGTTGGTAAATTGATGGAAAAGGTCCTTAGGGATGGGATTTACGACCACTTAGAAAGATGCGGATTAATCCGGGATAGTCAGCACGGATTCGTGAAGGGGAAGTCGTGCCTCACAAATTTGATTGAATTTTTTGAGGAGGTAACTAAGTGTGTTGATGAAGGTAGTGCAGTTGACGTCATATACATGGATTTTAGTAAGGCGTTTGATAAGGTCCCCTATGGTCGGCTTATGATGACAGTGAGGAGGTGTGCAATAGAGGGAAAGTTGGCCGATTGGATAGGTAACTGGCTGTCTGATCGAAGACAGAGGGTGGTGGTGGATGGAAAATTTTCGGATTGGAGGCAGGTTGCTAGCAGAGTGCCACAGGGATCAGTGCTTTGTCCTCTGCTCTTTGTGATTATTATGAATGACTTGGAGGGGGCTGAAGGGTGGATCAGTAAATTTGCTGATGACACCAAGATTGGTGGAGTCGCGGATGAGGTGGAGGGCTGTTGTAGGCTACAAATAGACATAGATAGAATGCAAAGCTCGGCTGAAAAATGGCAAATGGAGTTTAACCCTGATAAATGTCAGGTGATTCATTTTGGTAGGACTAATTTATATGTGGATTACAGGGTCAAAGGTAGGGTTCTGAAGACTGTGGAGGAACAGAGAGATCTTGGGGTCCATATCCACAGATCTCTAAAGGTTGCCACTCAAGTGAAGAAGGCCGATAGTGTGTTAGCTTTTATTAACAGGGGGCTGGAGTTTAAGAGCCGTGGGGTTATCCTGTAACTGTACAGGACCTTGATGAGACCACATTTGGAATATTGTGTGCAGTTCTGGTCACCTCACGAAAAGAAGGATGGGGAACCGCTGGAAAAAGTGCAAAGGAGATTTACCAGGATGCTGCCTGGTTTGGAGGGTAGGTCTTATGAGGAAAGGTTGAGGGAGCACGGGCTGTTCTCTCTGGAGCCGAGGAGGTTGAGGGGAGACTTAATATAGGTTTATTAAATGATGAAGGGGATAGAGAGAGTGAACGTTCAAAGACTATTTCCTCGGGTGGATGGAGCTATTACAAGGGGGCATAACTATAGGGTCCATGGTGGGAGATATAGGGAGGATATCAGAGGTAGGTTCTTAACGCAGAGAGTGGTTGGGGTGTGGAATGGACTGCCTGCAGAGATAGTGGAGTCAGACACTTTAGGGACATTTAAGCGGTTATTGGATAGGCACATGGAGCACACCAGGATGATAGGGAGTGGGATCGCTTGATCTTGGTTTCAGATAAAGCTCGGCACAACATCGTGGGCTGAAGGGCCTGTTCTGTGCTGTACTGTTCTAGGTTCTATGTTCTATTTACAGTGATCCTTGAGGATTGTGTTACTGTTTACAGTGATCCTTGGGGATTGTATCACTATTTAGAGTGATCCTTGCGGATTGTGTTACTGTAAAGATTGATCCTTGGGGATTGTGTCACTATTTAGAGTGATCCTTGGGGATTGTGTCACTATTAAGAACATAGAACATGGAACAGTACAGCACAGAACAGGCCCTTCGGCCCACGATGTTGTGCCGAGCTTTATCTGAAACCAAGATCAAGCTATCCCACTCCCTATCATCCTGGTGTGCTCCATGTGCGTATCCAACACCGCTTAAATGTTCCTAAAGTGTCTGACTCCACTATCACTGCAGGCAGTCCATTCCACACCCCAACCACTCACTGCGTAAAGAACCTACCTCTGATATCCTTCCTATATCTCCAACCACGAACCCTATAGTTAGGCCCTCTTGTAATAGCTCCATCCACCCGAGGAAATAGTCTTTGAACGTTCACTCTATCTATCCCCTTCATCATTTTAGCAACCTCTATTAAGTCTCCCCTCAGCCACCTCCGCTCCAGAGAGAACAGCCCTAGCTCCCGCAACCTTTCCTCATAAGACCTACCCTCCAAACCAGGCAGCATCCTGGTAAGTCTCCTCTGCACTCTTTCCAGCGCTTCCACATCCTTCTTATCGTGAGGTGACCAGAACTGCACACAATATTCCAAATGTGGTCTCACCAAGGTCCTGTACAGATGCAGCATAACCCCATGGCTCTTAAACGCCAACCCCCTGTTAATAAAAGGTAACACATTCGAGGCGTTCTTCACAGCTCTCTCCACTTGAGTGGCAACTTTTAGAGATCTGTGGATATGGACGACACGATCTGTCTGTTCCTCCACAGTCTTCAGAACCCGACCTTTGACCCTGTAATCCACATTTAAATTTGTCCTAAAAAAATGAATCACCTCACATTTATCAGGGTTAAACACCATTTGCCATTTTTCAGCCCAGCTCTGCAACCTATCTATGTCTCTTTGCAGCCTACAACAGCCCTCCACCTCATCCACTACTCCACCAATCTTGGTGTCACCAGCAAATTTAGTGATCCACCCTTCAGCCCCCTCCTCTAAGTCATTGATAAAAATCACAAAGAGCAGAGGACCAAGCACTGACCCCTGCGGCACTCCGCTAGGAACGTGCCTCCAATCCGAAAATTTTCCATCCACCATCACCCTCTGTCTTCGATCAGACAGCCAGTTATCTATCCAATCGGCCAACTTTCCCTCTATCCCACACCTCCTTACTTTCTTCATAAACCTCCCATGGGGGACCATATCAAACGACTTACTAAAATCCATGCATATGACATCAACTGCCCGAACTTCATCAACAAAATTAGATACCTCCTAAAAAATTTTTATCAAATTAGTGAGGCACGACTTGACTCTGTCACGATTTAGAGTGATCCTTGGGGATTGTGTCACTGTTTAGAGTGATCCTTGGGGATTGTGTCACTATTTAAAGTGATCCTTGGGGATTGTGTCACTATTTAGAATGTTACTTGTGGATTGTGTCACTATTTAGAGTGATCCTTGGGGATTGTGTCACTATTTAGAATGATACTTGTGGATTGTGTCACTATTTAGAGTGACCCTTGGGAATTGAGTCACTATTTGGAGTGATCCTTGGGGATTGTGTCACTATTTAGAGTGATCCTTCGGGATTGTGTCACTATTGAGAGTGATCCTTGGGGATTGTGTCACTACTTAGAGTGATCCTTGGGGATTGTGTCACTATTTAGAATGTTACTTGTGGATTGTGTCACTATTTAGAGTGACCCTTGGGAATTGTGTCACTATTTAGAGTGTTCCTTGGGGATTGTGTCACTATTTAGAGTTATCCTTGGGGATTGTGTCACTCTTTAGAGTAATCCTTGGGGATTGTGTCTCTATTTAGAATGATCCTTGGGGATTGTGTAACTATTTAGAGGGATCCTTGGGTTTTGTGTCACTATTTAGAGTGATCCTTGCGGATTGTGTCACTATTTAGAGTGATCCTTGGGGATTGTGTCACTATTGAAAGTGATCCTTGGGGATTGTGTCACTATTTGGAGTGATCCTTGGGGATTGTGTCACTATTTAGAGTGAGCCTTGGGGATTGTGTCACTATTGAAAGTGATCCTTGGGGATTGTGTCACTATTGAGAATGATCCTTGGGGATTGTGTCACTATTGAGAGTGATCCTTGGAGATTGTGTCAGTATTTAGAATGATCCTTGGGGATTGTTTCACTATTTAGAGTCATCCTTGGGGATTGTGTCACTATTTAGAGTGATCCTTGGGGATTGTGGCACTATTTAGAGTGATCCTTGGGGATTGTGTGACTATTTAGAGTGATCCTTGGGGTTTGTGTCACTATTTAGAGTGATCCTTGGGGATTGTGTCACTATTAAGAACATAGAACATGGAACAGTACAGCACAGAACAGGCCCTTCGGCCCACGATGTTGTACCGAGCTTTATCTGAAACCAAGGTCAAGCTATCCCACTCCCTATCATCCTGGTGTGCTCCATGTGCCTATCCAATAACCGCTTAAATGTTCCTAAAGTGTCTGACTCCACTATCACTGCAGGCAGTCCATTCCACACCCCAACCACTCACTGCGTAAAGAACCTACCTCTGATATCCTTCCTATATCTCCCACCACGAACCCTATAGTTAGGCCCCCTTGTAATAGCTCCATCCACCCGAGGAAATAGTCTTTGAACGTTCACTCTCTCTATCCCCTTCATCATTTTAGCAACCTCTATTAAGTCTCCCCTCAGCCACCTCCGCTCCAGAGAGAACAGCCCTAGCTCCCGCAAACCTTTCCTCATAAGACCTACCCTCCAAACCAGGCTGCATCCTGGTAAGTCTCCTCTGAACTCTTTCCAGCGCTTCCACATCCTTCTTATAGTGAGGTGACCAGAACTGCACACAATATTCCAAATGTGGTCTCAGCAAGGTCCTGTACAAATGCAGCATAACCCCATGGCTCTTAAACTCCAACCCCCTGTTAATAAAAGGTAACACACTCGAGGCGTTCTTCACAGCTCTCTCCACTTGAGTGGCAACTTTTAGAGATCTGTGGATATGGACCCCACGATCTGTCTGTTCCTCCACAGTCTTCAGAACCCTACCTTTGACCCTGTAATCCACATTTAAATTTGTCCTAACAAAATGAATCACCTCATATTTATCAGGGTTAAACTCCATTTGCCATTTTTCAGCCCAGCTCTGCATCCTTAGAAATCATAGAAATCATAGAAACCCTACAGTGCAGAAGGAGGCCATTCGGCCCATCGAGTCTGCACCGACCACAATCCCACCCAGGCCCTACCCCCACATATTTACCCGCTAATCCCTCTAACCTACGCATCCCAGGACTCTAAGGGGCAATTTTTAACCTGGCCAATCAACCTAACCTGCACATCTTTGGACTGTGGGAGGAAACCGGAGCACCCGGAGGAAACCCACGCAGACATGAAGAGAATGTGCAAACTCCACACAGACAGTGACCCGAGCCGGGAATCGAACCCAGGACCCTGGAGCTGTGAAGCAGCAGTGCTAACCACTGTGCTACCGTGCCGCCCAAATCCTATCTATGTCTCTTTGCAGCCTACAACAGCCCTCCACCTCATCCACTACTCCACCAATCTTGGTGTCACCAGCAAATTTAGTGATCCACCCTTCAGCCCCCTCCTCTAAGTCATTGATAAAAATCACAAAGAGCAGAGGACCAAACACTGATCCCTGCGGCACTCCGCTAGCAACCTGCCTCCAATCCGAAAATTTTCCATCCACCATCACCCTCTGTCTTCGATCAGACAACCAGTTACCTATCCAATCGGCCAACTTTCCCTCTATCCCACACCTCCTTACTTTCTTCATAAACCTCCCATGGGGGACCTTATCAAACGACTTACTAAAATCCATGCAGTTGACATCAACTGCTCGAACTTCATCAACAAAATTAGATACCTCCTAAAAATTTTTTATCAAATTAGTGAGGCACGACTTGACTCTGTCACGATTTAGAGTGATCCTTCGGGATTGTGTCACTATTTAGAGTGATCCTTGGGGATTGTGTCACTATTTAAAGTGATCCTTGGGGATTGTGTCACTATTTAGAATGATACTTGTGGATTGTGTCACTATTAAGAGTGACCCTTGGGAATTGTGTCACTATTTGGAGTGATCCTCGGGGATTGTGTCACTATTTAGAGTGATCCTTGGGGATTGTGTCACTATTTAGAATGATACTTGGGTTTTGTGTCACTATTTAGAGTGATCCTTGCGGATTGTGTCACTATTTAGAGTGATCCTTGGGGATTGTGTCACTATTTAGAGTGACCCTTGGGAATTGTGTCACTATTTGGAGTGATCCTTGTGGATTGTGTCACTATTTAGAGTGATCCTTGGGGATTGTGTTACTATTTAGAGTGATCCTTGGGGATTGTGTCACTACTTAGAATGATACTTGTGGATTGTGTCACTATTTAGAGTGACCCTTGGGAATTGTGTCACTATCTGGAGTGATCCTTGTGGATTGTGCCAAAATTTAGAGTGACCCCTGGGGATTGTGTCACTATTTAGAGTGATCCATGGGGATTGTGTCGTTATTTAGAGTGACCCTTGGGAATTGTGTCACTATTTGGAGTGATCCTTGGGGATTGTGTCACTATTTAGAGTGATCATTGGGGTTTGTGTCACAATTTGGATGTGGTCCTTGAGGGTTGTGTCATTTTTTAGAGTGATTCTTGGGTATTGTGTCACTATTTAGAGTGATCCTTGGGGATTGTATCACTATTTAGAGTGACCCTTTGGAATTGTGTCACTATTTAGAGTGTTCCTTGGGGATTGTGTCAGTATTTAGAGTGATCCTTGGGGATTGTGTCACTCTTTAGAGTGATCCTTGGGGATTGTGTCTCTATTCAGTGTGATCCTTGGGGATTCTGTCACTATTCAGAATGATCCTTGGGGATTGTGTAACTATTTAGAGTGATCCTTGGGTTTTGTGTCACTCTTTAGAGTGATCCTTGCGGATTGTGTCACTTTTTAGAGTGATCCTTGGGGATTGTGTCACTATTGAAAATGATCCTTGGGGATTGTGTCACTATTTAGAGTGATCCTTGGGGTTGTGTCACTATTTGGAGTGAGCCTTGGGGATTGTGTCACTATTGAAAGTGATCCTTGAGGATTGTGTCACTATTTAGAGTGATCCTTGGGGATTGTGTCACTATTGAGAGTGATCCATGGGGATTGTGTCGTTATTTAGAGTGATCCTTGGGGATTGTGTCACTATTTAGAGTGACCCTTGGGAATTGTGTCACTATTTGGAGTGATCCTTGGGGATTGTGTCACTATTTAGAGTGATCATTGGGGTTTGTGTCACAATTTGGATGTGGTCCTTGAGGGTTGTGTCAATTTTTAGAGTAATTCTTGGGTATTGTGTCACTATTTAGAGTGATCCTTGGGGATTGTGTCAGTATTGAGAGTGATCCTTGGGGATTGTGTCTCTATTTAGAGTTATCCTTGGGGAATCTGTCACTATATAGAGTGATCCTTGGGGTTTGTGTCACAATTTGGATGTGGCCCTTGAGGGTTGAGTCAATTTGTAGAGTGATTCATGGGTATAGTGTCACTATTTAGAGTGACCCTTGGGAATTGTATCACTATTTAGAGTGACCCCTGGGAATTGTGTCACTATTTAGAGTGTTCCATGGGGATTGTGTCAGTATTTAGAGTGATCCTTGGGGAATGTGTCACTATTGAAAGTGATCCTTGGGGATTGTGTCACTATTTAGAGTGATCCTTGGGGATTGTGTCACTATTGAAAGTGATCCTTGGGGATTGTGTCACTATTTAGAGTGATCCTTGGGGATTGTGTCACTATTGAAAGTGATCCTTGGGGATTGTGTCACTATTTAGAGTGATCCTTGGGGATTGTGTCACTATTTAGAGTGAGCCTTGGGGATTGTGTCACTATTGAAAATGATCCTTGGGGATTGTGTCACTATTTAGAGTGATCCTTGGGGATTGTGTCACTATTGAGAGTGATCCTTGGGGATTGTGTCACTATTGAGAGTGATCCTTGGGGATTGTGTCAGTATTTAGAATGATCCTTGGGGATTGTGTCACTATTTAGAGTCATCCTTGGGGATTGTGTCACTATTTAGAGTGATCCTTGGGGATTGTGGCACTATTTAGAGTGATCCTTGGGGATTGTGTCACTATTTAGAGTGATCCTTGGGGTTTGTGTCTCTATTTAGAGTGATCCTTATGTTTTGTGTCACTATTTAGAGTGATCCTTGGGGATTGTGTCACTATTTTGAGTCATCCTTGGGGATTGTGTCACTATTTAGAGTGATCCTTGGGGATTGTGGCACTATTTAGAGTGATCCTTGGGGATTGTGTCACTATTTAAAGTGATCCTTGGGGATTGTGTCACTATTTAGAATGATACTTGTGGATTGTGTCACTATTAAGAGTGACCCTTGGGAATTGTGTCACTATTTGGAGTGATCCTTGGGGATTGTGTCACTATTTAGAGTGATCCTTGGGGATTGTGTCACTATTTAGAATGATACTTGGGTTTTGTGTCACTATTTAGAGTGATCCTTGCGGATTGTGTCACTATTTAGAGTGATCCTTGGGGATTGTGTCACTATTTAGAGTGGCCCTTGGGAATTGTGTCACTATTTGGAGTGATCCTTGTGGATTGTGTCACTATTTAGAGTGATCCTTGGGGATTGTGTCACTACTTAGAATGATACTTGTGGATTGTGTCACTATTTAGAGTGACCCTTGGGAATTGTGTCACTATTTGGAGTGATCCTTGTGGATTGTGCCAATATTTAGAGTGACCCCTGGGGATTGTGTCACTATTTAGAGTGATCCATGGGGATTGTGTCGTTATTTAGAGTGACCCTTGGGAATTGTGTCACTATTTGGAGTGATCCTTGGGGATTGTGTCACTATTTAGAGTGATCATTGGGGTTTGTGTCACAATTTGGATGTGGTCCTTGAGGGTTGTGTCATTTTTTAGAGTGATTCTTGGGTATTGTGTCACTATTTAGAGTGATCCTTGGGGATTGTATCACTATTTAGAGTGACCCTTTGGAATTGTGTCACTATTTAGAGTGTTCCTTGGGGATTGTGTCAGTATTTAGAGTGATCCTTGGGGATTGTGTCACTCTTTAGAGTGATCCTTGGGGATTGTGTCTCTATTCAGTGTGATCCTTGGGGATTCTGTCACTATTCAGAATGATCCTTGGGGATTGTGTAACTATTTAGAGTGATCCTTGGGTTTTGTGTAACTCTTTAGAGTGATCCTTGCGGATTGTGTCACTTTTTAGAGTGATCCTTGGGGATTGTGTCACTATTGAAAATGATCCTTGGGGATTGTGTCACTATTTAGAGTGATCCTTGGGGTTGTGTCACTATTCGGAGTGAGCCTTGGGGATTGTGTCACTATTGAAAGTGATCCTTGGGGATTGTGTCACTATTTAGAGTGATCCTTGGGGATTGTGTCACTATTGAGAGTGATCCATGGGGATTGTGTCGTTATTTAGAGTGATCCTTGGGGATTGTGTCACTACTTAGAGTGACCCTTGGGAATTGTGTCACTATTTGGAGTGATCCTTGGGGATTGTGTCACTATTTAGAGTGATCATTGGGGTTTGTGTCACAATTTGGATGTGGTCCTTGAGGGTTGTGTCAATTTTTAGAGTAATTCTTGGGTATTGTGTCACTATTTAGAGTGATCCTTGGGGATTGTGTCAGTATTGAGAGTGATCCTTGGGGATTGTGTCTCTATTTAGAGTTATCCTTGGGGAATCTGTCACTATATAGAGTGATCCTTGGGGTTTGTGTCACAATTTGGATGTGGCCCTTGAGGGTTGAGTCAATTTGTAGAGTGATTCATGGGTATTGTGTCACTATTTAGAGTGACCCTTGGGAATTGTATCACTATTTAGAGTGACCCCTGGGAATTGTGTCACTATTTAGAGTGTTCCTTGGGGATTGTGTCAGTATTTAGAGTGATCCTTGGGGAATGTGTCACTATTGAAAGTGATCCTTGGGGATTGTGTCACTATTTAGAACATAGAACATAGAACATAGAACATTACAGCGCAGAACAGGCCCTTCGGCCCACGATGTTGCACCGACCAGTTAAAAAAAAAACTGTGACCCTCCAACCTAAACCAATTCCTTTTCGTCCATGAACCTATCTACGGATCTCTTAAACGCCCCCAAACTAGGCGCATTTACTACTGATGCTGGCAGGGCATTCCAATCCCTCACCACCCTCTGGGTAAAGAACCTACCCCTGACATCGGTTCTATAACTACCCCCCCTCAATTTAAAGCCATGCCCCCTCGTGCTGGATTTCTCCATCAGAGGAAAAAGGCTATCACTATCCACCCTATCTAAACCTCTAATCATCTTATATGTTTCAATAAGATCCCCTCTTAGCCGCCGCCTTTCCAGCGAAAACAATCCCAAATCCCTCAGCCTCTCCTCATAGGATCTCCCCTCCATACCAGGCAACATCCTGGTAAACCTCCTCTGCACCCTCTCCAAAGCCTCCACATCCTTCCTGTAATGTGGGGACCAGAACTGCACACAGTACTCCAAGTGCGGCCGCACCAGAGTTGTGTACAGTTGCAACATAACGCCACGACTCCTAAATTCAATCCCCCTACCAATAAACGCCAAGACACCATATGCCTTCTTAACAACCCTATCTACTTGATTCCCAACCTTCAGGGATCTATGCACACATACACCTAGATCCCTCTGCTCCTCCACACTACTCAAAGTCCTCCCGTTAGCCCTATACTCAACACATCTGTTATTCCTACCAAAGTGAATTACCTCACACTTCTCCGCATTAAACTCCATCCGCCACCTCTCGGCCCAACTTTGCAACCTGTCTAAGTCTTCCTGCAAACTACGACACCCTTCCTCACTGTCTACCACACCACCGACTTTGGTGTCATCAGCAAATTTGCTAATCCACCCAACTATACCCTCATCCAGATCATTAATAAATATTACAAACAGCAGTGGCCCCAAAACAGATCCCTGAGGTACACCACTTGTAACCGCACTCCATGATGAATATTTACTATCAACCACCACCCTCTGTTTCCTATCCGCTAGCCAATTCCTGATCCAATTTCCAATTTAGAGTGATCCTTGGGGATTGTGTCACTATTGAAAGTGATCCTTGGGGATTGTGTCACTATTTAGAGTGATCCTTGGGGATTGTGTCACTATTGAAAGTGATCCTTGGGGATTGTGTCACTATTTAGAGTGATCCTTGGGGATTGTGTCACTATTTAGAGTGAGCCTTGGGGATTGTGTCACTATTGAAAGTGATCCTTGGGGATTGTGTCACTATTTAGAGTGATCCTTGGGGATTGTGTCACTATTGAGAGTGATCCTTGGGGATTGTGTCACTATTGAGAGTGATCCTTGGGGATTGTGTCAGTATTTAGAATGATCCTTGGGGATTGTGTCACTATTTAGAGTCATCCTTGGGGATTGTGTCACTATTTAGAGTGATCCTTGGGGATTGTGGCACTATTTAGAGTGATCCTTGGGGATTGTGTCACTATTTAGAGTGATCCTTGGGGTTTGTGTCTCTATTTAGAGTGATCCTTAGGTTTTGTGTCACTATTTAGAGTGATCCTTGGGGATTGTGTCACTATTTTGAGTCATCCTTGGGGATTGTGTCACTATTTAGAGTGATCCTTGGGGATTGTGGCACTATTTAGAGTGATCCTTGGGGATTGTGTCACTATTTAGAGTCATCCTTGGGGTTTGTGTCTCTATTTAGAGTGATCCTTAGGGATTGTGTCACTATTTAGAGTGATCCTTGGGGATTGTGTCACTATTTAGAGTGATCCTTGGGGATTGTGTCACTATTAAGAACATAGAACATGGAACAGTACAGCACAGAACAGGCCCTTCGGCCCACGATGTTGTGCCGAGCTTTATCTGGAACCAAGATCAAGCTATCCCACTCCCTATCATCCTGGTGTGCTCCATGTGCCTATTCAATAACCGCTTAAATTTTCCTAAAGTGTCTGACTCCACTATCACTGCAGGCAGTCCATTCCACACCCCAACCACTCACTGTGTAAAGAACCTACCTCTGATATCCTTCCTATATCTCCCACCACGAACCCTATAGTTAGCCCCCCTTGTAATAGCTCCATCCACCCGAGGAAACAGTCTTTGAACGTTCACTCTATCTATCCCCTTCATCATTTTATCAACCTCTATTAAGTCTCCCCTCGGCCACCTCCGCTCCAGAGAGAACAGCCCTAGCTCCCGCAAACCTTTCCTCATAAGACCTACCCTCCAAACCAGGCTGCATCCTGGTAAGTCTCCTCTGCACTCCTTCCACCGCTTCCACATCCTTCTTATAGTGAGGTGACCAGAACTGCACACAATATTCCAAATGTGGTCTCAACAAGGTCCTGTACAGTTGCAGCATAACCCCATGGCTCTGAAACTCCAACCCCCTGTTAATAAAAGGTAACACACTCGAGGCGTTCTTCACAGCTCTCTCCACTTGAGTGGCAACTTTTAGAGATCTGTGGATATGGACCCCACGGTCTGTCTGTTCCTCCACAGTCTTCAGAACGCTACCTTTGATCCTGTAATCCACATTTAAATTTGTCCTACCAAAATGAATCACCTCATATTTATCAGGGTTAAACTCCATTTGCCATTTTTCAGCCCAGCTCTGCATCCTTAGAAATCATAGAAATCATAGAAACCCTACAGTGCAGAAGGAGGCCATTCGGCCCATCGAGTCTGCACCGACCACAATCCCACCCAGGCCCTACCCCCACATATTTACCCGCTAATCCCTCTAACCTACGCATCCCAGGACTCTAAGGGGCAATTTTTAACCTGGCCAATCAACCTAACCTGCACATCTTTGGACTGTGGGAGGAAACCGGAGCACCCGGAGGAAACCCACGCAGACATGAGGAGAATGTACAAACTCCACACAGACAGTGACCCGAGCCGGGAATCGAAACCAGGACCCTGGAGCTGTGAAGCAGCATTGCTAACCACTGTGCTACCGTGCCGCCCAAATCCTATCTATGTCTCTTTGCAGCCTTCAACAGCCCTCCACCTCATCCACTACTCCACCAATCTTGGTGTCACCAGCAAATTTAGTGATCCACCCTTCAGCCCCCTCCTCTAAGTCATTGATAAAAATCACAAAGAGCAGAGGACCAAGCACTGATCCCTGCGGCACTCCGCGAGCAACCTGCCTCCAATCCGAATATTTTCCATCCACCATCACCCTCTGTCTTCGATCAGACAGCCAGTTACCTATCCAATCGGCCAACTTTCCCTCTATCCCACACCTCCTTACTTTCTTCATAAACCTCCCATGGGGGACCTTATCAAACGACTTACTAAAATCCATGCATATGACATCAACTGCCCGAACTTCATCAACAAAATTAGATACCTCCTAAAAATTTTTTATCAAATTAGTGAGGCACGACTTGACCCTGTCACGATTTAGAGTGATCCTTCGGGATTGTGTCACTATTTAGAGTGATCCTTGGGGATTGTGTCACTATTTAAAGTGATCCTTGGGGATTGTGTCACTATTTGGAGTGATCCTTGGGGATTGTGTCACTATTTAGAGTGATCCTTGTGGATTGTGTCAGTATTTAGAGTGAGCCTTGGGGATTGTGTCACGATTGAAAGTGAACCTTGGGGATTGTGTCACTATTTAGAGTGATCCTTGGGGATTGTGTCACTATTGAGAGTGATCCTTGGGGATTGTGTCACTATTGAGAGTGATCCTTGGGAATTTTGTCAGTATTTAGAATCATCCTTGGGGATTGTGTCACTATTTAGAGTGATCCTTGGGGCTTGTGTCACTATTAAGAGTGACCCTTGGGAATTGTGTCACTATTTGGAGTGATCCTTGTGGATTGTGTCACTATTTAGAGTGATCCTTGGGGATTGTGTTACTATTTAGAGTGATCCTTGGGGATTGTGCCACTACTTAGAATGATACTTGTGGATTGTGTCACTATTTAGAGTGACCCTTGGGAATTGTGTCACTATTTGGAGTGATCCTTGTGGATTGTGCCACTATTTAGAGTGACCCTTGGGGATTGTGTCACTATTTAGAGTGATCCATGGGGATTGTGTCGTTATTTAGAGTGATCCTTGGGGATTGTGTCACTATTTAGAGTGAGCCTTGGGGATTGTGTCACTATTGAAAGTGATCCTTGGGGATTGTGTCACTATTTAGAGTGACCCTTGGGAATTGTGTCACTATTTAGAGTGTTCCTTGGGGATTGTGTCAGTATTTAGAGTGATCCTTGGGGATTGTGTCACTCTTTAGAGTGATCCTTGGGGATTGTGTCTCTATTCAGTGTGATCCTTGGGTATTCTGTCACTATTTAGAATGATCCTTGGGGATTGTGTAACTATTTAGAGTGATCCTTGGGTTTTGTGTCACTATTTAGAGTGATCCTTGCGGATTGTGTCACTATTTAGAGTGATCCTTGGGGATTGTGTCACTATTGAAAGTGATCCTTGGGGATTGTGTCACTATTTAGAGTGATCCTTCGGGATTGTGTCACTATTTAGAGTGATCCATGGGAATTGTGTCACTATTGAGAGTGATCCTTGGGGATGGTGTCACTATTAAGAGTGATCCTTGGGGATTGTGTCAGTATTTAGAATGGTCCTTGGGGATTGTGTCACTATTTAGAGTCATCCTTGGGGATTGTGTCACTATTTAGAGTGATCCTTGGGGATTGTGGCACTATTTAGAGTGATCCTTGGGGATTGTGTCACTATTTAGAGTGATCCTTGGGGTTTGTGTCTCTATTTAGAGTGATCCTTAGGGATTGTGTCACTATTTAGAGTGATCCTTGGGGATTGTGTGACTATTTAGAGTGACCCTTGGGAATTGTATCACTATTTAGAGTGACCCTTGGGAATTGTGTCACTATTTAGAGTGTTCCTTGGGGATTGTGTCAGTATTTAGAGTGATCCTTGGGGATTGTGTCACTCTTTAGAGTGATCCTTGGGGATTGTGTCTCTATTCAGTGTGATCCTTGGGTATTCTGTCACTATTTAGAATGATCCTTGGGGATTGTGTAACTATTTAGAGTGATCCTTGGGTTTTGTGTCACTATTTAGAGTGATCCTTGCGGATTATGTCACTATTTAGAGTGATCCTTGGGGATTGTGTCACTATTGAAAGTGATCCTTGGGGATTGTGTCACTATTTAGAGTGATCCTTCGGGATTGTGTCACTATTTAGAGTGATCCATGGGAATTGTGTCACTATTGAGAGTGATCCTTGGGGATGGTGTCACTATTAAGAGTGATCCTTGGGGATTGTGTCAGTATTTAGAATGGTCCTTGGGGATTGTGTCACTATTTAGAGTCATCCTTGGGGATTGTGTCACTATTTAGAGTGATCCTTGGGGATTGTGGCACTATTTAGAGTGATCCTTGGGGATTGTGTCACTATTAAGAGTGACCCTTGGGAATTGTGTCACTATTTGGAGTGATCCTTGTGGATTGTGTCACTATTTAGAGTGATCCTTGGGGATTGTGTTACTATTTAGAGTGATCCTTGGGGATTGTGCCACTACTTAGAATGATACTTGTGGATTGTGTCACTATTTAGAGTGACCCTTGGGAATTGTGTCACTATTTGGAGTGATCCTTGTGGATTGTGCCACTATTTAGAGTGACCCTTGGGGATTGTGTCACTATTTAGAGTGATCCATGGGGATTGTGTCGTTATTTAGAGTGATCCTTGGGGATTGTGTCACTATTTAGAGTGAGCCTTGGGGATTGTGTCACTATTGAAAGTGATCCTTGGGGATTGTGTCACTATTTAGAGTGACCCTTGGGAATTGTGTCACTATTTAGAGTGTTCCTTGGGGATTGTGTCAGTATTTAGAGTGATCCTTGGGGATTGTGTCACTCTTTAGAGTGATCCTTGGGGATTGTGTCTCTATTCAGTGTGATCCTTGGGTATTCTGTCACTATTTAGAATGATCCTTGGGGATTGTGTAACTATTTAGAGTGATCCTTGGGTTTTGTGTCACTATTTAGAGTGATCCTTGCGGATTGTGTCACTATTTAGAGTGATCCTTGGGGATTGTGTCACTATTGAAAGTGATCCTTGGGGATTGTGTCACTATTTAGAGTGATCCTTCGGGATTGTGTCACTATTTAGAGTGATCCATGGGAATTGTGTCACTATTGAGAGTGATCCTTGGGGATGGTGTCACTATTAAGAGTGATCCTTGGGGATTGTGTCGGTATTTAGAATGGTCCTTGGGGATTGTGTCACTATTTAGAGTCATCCTTGGGGATTGTGTCACTATTTAGAGTGATCCTTGGGGATTGTGGCACTATTTAGAGTGATCCTTGGGGATTGTGTCACTATTTAGAGTGATCCTTGGGGTTTGTGTCTCTATTTAGAGTGATCCTTAGGGATTGTGTCACTATTTAGAGTGATCCTTGGGGATTGTGTGACTATTTAGAGTGACCCTTGGGAATTGTATCACTATTTAGAGTGACCCTTGGGAATTGTGTCACTATTTAGAGTGTTCCTTGGGGATTGTGTCAGTATTTAGAGTGATCCTTGGGGATTGTGTCACTCTTTAGAGTGATCCTTGGGGATTGTGTCTCTATTCAGTGTGATCCTTGGGTATTCTGTAACTATTTAGAGTGATCCTTGGGTTTTGTGTCACTATTTAGAGTGATCCTTGCGGATTATGTCACTATTTAGAGTGATCCTTGGGGATTGTGTCACTATTGAAAGTGATCCTTGGGGATTGTGTCACTATTTAGAGTGATCCTTCGGGATTGTGTCACTATTTAGAGTGATCCATGGGAATTGTGTCACTATTGAGAGTGATCCTTGGGGATGGTGTCACTATTAAGAGTGATCCTTGGGGATTGTGTCAGTATTTAGAATGGTCCTTGGGGATTGTGTCACTATTTAGAGTCATCCTTGGGGATTGTGTCACTATTTAGAGTGATCCTTGGGGATTGTGGCACTATTTAGAGTGATCCTTGGGGATTGTGTCACTATTTAGAGTGATCCTTGGGGTTTGTGTCTCTATTTAGAGTGATCCTTAGGGATTGTGCCACTATTTAGAGTGATCCTTGGGGATTGTGTCACTATTTAGAGTGATCCTTGGGGATTGTGTCACTATTAAGAACATAGAACATGGAACAGTACAGCACAGAACAGGCCCTGCGGCCCACGATGATGTGCCGAGCTTTATCTGAAACCAAGATCAAGCTATCCCACTCCCTATCATCCTGGTGTGCTCCATGTGCCTATCCAATAACCGCTTAAATTTTCCTAAAGTGTCTGACTCCACTATCACTGCAGGCAGTCCATTCCACACCCCAACCACTCACTGCGTAAAGAACCTACCTCTGATATCCTTCCTATATCTCCCACCACGAACCCTATAGTTAGCCCCCCTTGTAATAGCTCCATCCACCCGAGGAAATAGTCTTTGAACGTTCACTCTATCTATCCCCTTCATCATTTTATCAACCTCTATTAAGTCTCCCCTCAGCCACCTCCGCTCCAGAGAGAACAGCCCTAGCTCCCGCAAACCTTTCCTCATAAGACCTACCCTCCAAACCAGGCTGCATCCTGGTAAGTCTCCTCTGCACTCCTTCCACCGCTTCCACATCCTTCTTATAGTGAGGTGACCAGAACTGCACACAATATTCCAAATGTGGTCTCACCAAGATCCTGTACAGTTGCAGCATAACCCCATGGCTCTTAAACTCCAACCCCCTGTTAATAAAAGGTAACACACTCGAGGCGTTCTTCACAGCTCTCTCCACTTGAGTGGCAACTTTTAGAGATCTGTGGATATGGACCCCACGATCTGTCTGTTCCTCCACAGTCTTCAGAACCCTACCTTTGATCCTGTAATCCACATTTAAATTTGTCCGACCAAAATGAATCACCTCACATTTATCAGGGTTAAACTCCATTTGCCATTTTTCAGCCCAGCTCTGCATCCTTAGAAATCATAGAAATCATAGAAACCCTACAGTGCAGAAGGAGGCCATTCGGCCCATCGAGCCTGCACCGACCACAATCCCACCCAGGCCCTACCCCCACATATTTACCCGCTAATCCCTCTAACCTACGCATCCCAGGACTCTAAGGGGCAATTTTTAACCTGGCCAATCAACCTAACCTGCACATCTTTGGACTGTGGGAGGAAACCGGAGCACCGGGAGGAAACCCACGCAGACATGAGGAGTATGTGCAAACTCCACACAGACAGTGACCCGAGCCGGGAACCGAACCCAGGACCCTGGAGCTGTGAAGCAGCAGTGCTAACCACTGTGCTACCGTGCCGCCCAAATCCTATCTATGTCTCTTTGCAGCCTACAACAGCCCTCCACCTCATCCACTACTCCACCAATCTTGGTGTCACCAGCAAATCTAGTGATCCACCCTTCAGCCCCCTCCTCTCAGTCATTGATAAAAATCACAAAGAGCAGAGGACCAAGCACTGATCCCTGCGGCACTCCGCTAGCAACCTGCCTCCAATCCGAAAATTTTCCATCCACCATCACCCTCTGTCTTCGATCAGACAGCCAGTTACCTATCCAATCGGCCAACTTTCCCTCTATCCCACACCTCCTTACTTTCTTCATAAACCTCCCATGGGGGACCTTATCAAACGACTTACTAAAATCCATGCAGTTGACATCAACTGCCCGAACTTCATCAACAAAATTAGATACCTCCTAAAATTTTTTTATCAAATTAGTGAGGCACGACTTGACTCTGTCACGATTTAGAGTGATCCTTCGGGATTGTGTCACTATTTAGAGTGATCCTTGGGGATTGTGTCACTATTTAAAGTGATCCTTGGGGATTGTGTCACTATTTAGAATGATACTTGTGGATTGTGTCACTATTAAGAGTGACCCTTGGGAATTGTGTCACTATTTGGAGTGATCCTTGGGGATTGTGTCACTATTTAGAGTGATCCTTGGGGATTGTGTCACTATTTAGAATGATACTTGGGTTTTGTGTCACTATTTAGAGTGATCCTTGCGGATTGTGTCACTATTTAGAGTGATCCTTGGGGATTGTGTCACTATTTAGAGTGACCCTTGGGAATTGTGTCACTATTTGGAGTGATCCTTGTGGATTGTGTCACTATTTAGAGTGATCCTTGGGGATTGTGTTACTATTTAGAGTGATCCTTGGGGATTGTGTCACTACTTAGAATGATACTTGTGGATTGTGTCACTATTTAGAGTGACCCTTGGGAATTGTGTCACTATTTGGAGTGATCCTTGTGGATTGTGCCAAAATTTAGAGTGACCCCTGGGGATTGTGTCACTATTTAGAGTGATCCATGGGGATTGTGTCGTTATTTAGAGTGACCCTTGGGAATTGTGTCACTATTTGGAGTGATCCTTGGGGATTGTGTCACTATTTAGAGTGATCATTGGGGTTTGTGTCACAATTTGGATGTGGTCCTTGAGGGTTGTGTCATTTTTTAGAGTGAGTCTTGGGTATTGTGTCACTATTTAGAGTGATCCTTGGGGATTGTATCACTATTTAGAGTGACCCTTTGGAATTGTGTCACTATTTAGAGTGTTCCTTGGGGATTGTGTCAGTATTTAGAGTGATCCTTGGGGATTGTGTCACTCTTTAGAGTGATCCTTGGGGATTGTGTCTCTATTCAGTGTGATCCTTGGGGATTCTGTCACTATTCAGAATGATCCTTGGGGATTGTGTAACTATTTAGAGTGATCCTTGGGTTTTGTGTCACTCTTTAGAGTGATCCTTGCGGATTGTGTCACTATTTAGAATGATCCTTGGGGATTGTGTCACTATTGAAAATGATCCTTGGGGATTGTGTCACTATTTAGAGTGATCCTTGGGGATTGTGTCACTATTTGGAGTCAGCCTTGGGGATTGTGTCACTATTGAAAGTGATCCTTGGGGATTGTGTCACTATTTAGAGTGATCCTTGGGGATTGTGTCACTATTGAGAGTGATCCATGGGGATTGTGTCGTTATTTAGAGTGATCCTTGGGGATTGTGTCACTATTTAGAGTGACCCTTGGGAATTGTGTCACTATTTGGAGTGATCCTTGGGGATTGTGTCACTATTTAGAGTGATCATTGGGGTTTGTGTCACAATTTGGATGTGGTCCTTGAGGGTTGTGTCAATTTTTAGAGTAATTCTTGGGTATTGTGTCACTATTTAGAGTGATCCTTGGGGATTGTGTCAGTATTGAGAGTGATCCTTGGGGATTGTGTCTCTATTTAGAGTTATCCTTGGGGATTCTGTCACTATATAGAGTGATCCTTGGGGTTTGTGTCACAATTTGGATGTGGCCCTTGAGGGTTGTGTCAATTTTTAGAGTGATTCATGGGTATTGTGTCACTATTTAGAGTGACCCTTGGGAATTGTATCACTATTTAGAGTGATCCCTGGGAATTGTGTCACTATTTAGAGTGTTCCTTGGGGATTGTGTCAGTATTTAGAGTGATCCTTGGGGAATGTGTCACTCTTTAGAGTGATCCTTGGGGATTGTGTCTCTATTCATTGTGATCCTTGGGGATTCTGTCACTATTTAGAATGATCCTTGGGGATTGTGTAACTATTTAGAGTGATCCTTGGGTTTTGTGTCACTATTTAGAGTGATCCTTGCGGATTGTGTCACTATTTAGAGTGATCCTTGGGGATTGTGTCACTATTGAAAGTGATCCTTGGGGATTGTGTCACTATTTAGAGTGATCCTTGGGGATTGTGTCACTATTTAGAGTGAGCCTTGGGGATTGTGTCACTATTGAAAGTGATCCTTGGGGATTGTGTCACTATTTAGAGTGATCCTTGGGGATTGTGTCACTATTGAGAGTGATCCTTGGGGATTGTGTCACTATTGAGAGTGATCCTTGGGGATTGTGTCAGTATTTAGAATGATCCTTGGGGATTGTGTCACTATTTAGAGTCATCCTTGGGGATTGTGTCACTATTTAGAGTGATCCTTGGGGATTGTGGCACTATTTAGAGTGATCCTTGGGGATTGTGGCACTATTTAGAGTGATCCTTGGGGATTGTGTCACTATTTAGAGTGGTCCTTGGGGTTTGTGTCTCTATTTAGAGTGATCCTTAGGGATTGTGTCACTATTTAGAGTGATCCTGGGGGATTGTGTCACTATTTAGAGTGATCCTTGGGGATTGTGTCACTATTAAGAACATAGAACATGGAACAGTACAGCACAGAACAGGCCCTTCGGCCCACGATGTTGTGCCGAGCTTTATCTGGAACCAAGATCAAGCTATCCCACTCCCTATCATCCTGGTGTGCTCCATGTGCCTATTCAATAACCGCTTAAATTTTCCTAAAGTGTCTGACTCCACTATCACTGCAGGCAGTCCATTCCACACCCCAACCACTCACTGTGTAAAGAACCTACCTCTGATATCCTTCCTATATCTCCCACCACGAACCCTATAGTTAGCCCCCCTTGTAATAGCTCCATCCACCCGAGGAAATAGTCTTTGAACGTTCACTCTATCTATCCCCTTCATCATTTTATCAACCTCTATTAAGTCTCCCCTCAGCCACCTCCGCTCCAGAGAGAACAGCCCTAGCTCCCGCAAACCTTTCCTCATAAGACCTACCCTCCAAACCAGGCTGCATCCTGGTAAGTCTCCTCTGCACTCCTTCCACCGCTTCCACATCCTTCTTATAGTGAGGTGACCAGAACTGCACACAATATTCCAAATGTGGTCTCAACAAGGTCCTGTACAGTTGCAGCATAACCCCATGGCTCTGAAACTCCAACCCCCTGTTAATAAAAGGTAACACACTCGAGGCGTTCTTCACAGCTCTCTCCACTTGAGTGGCAACTTTTAGAGATCTGTGGATATGGACCCCACGGTCTGTCTGTTCCTCCACAGTCTTCAGAACCCTACCTTTGATCCTGTAATCCACATTTAAATTTGTCCTACCAAAATGAATCACCTCATATTTATCAGGGTTAAACTCCATTTGCCATTTTTCAGCCCAGCTCTGCATCCTTAGAAATCGTAGAAATCATAGAAACCCGACAGTGCAGAAGGAGGCCATTGGGCCCATCGAGTCTGCACCGACCACAATCCCACCCAGGCCCTACCCCCACATATTTACCCGCTAATCCCTCTAACCTACGCATCCCAGGACTCTAAGGGGCAATTTTTAACCTGGCCAATCAACCTAACCTGCACATCTTTGGACTGTGGGAGGAAACCGGAGCACCCGGAGGAAACCCACGCAGACATGAGGAGAATGTACAAACTCCACACAGACAGTGACCCGAGCCGGGAATCGAACCCAGGACCCTGGAGCTGTGAAGCAGCATTGCTAACCACTGTGCTACCGTGCCGCCCAAATCCTATCTATGTCTCTTTGCAGCCTACAACAGCCCTCCACCTCATCCACTACTCCACCAATCTTGGTGTCACCAGCAAATTTAGTGATCCACCCTTCAGCCCCCTCCTCTAAGTCATTGATAAAAATCACAAAGAGCAGAGGACCAAGCACTGATCCTTGCGGCACTCCGCTAGCAACCTGCCTCCAATCCGAAAATTTTCCATCCACCATCACCCTCTGTCTTCGATCAGACAGCCAGTTACCTATCCAATCGGCCAACTTTCCCTCTATCCCACACCTCCTTACTTTCTTCATAAACCTCCCATGGGGGACCTTATCAAACGACTTACTAAAATCCATGCATATGACATCAACTGCCCGAACTTCATCAACAAAATTAGATACCTCCTAAAAATTTTTTATCAAATTAGTGAGGCACGACTTGACCCTGTCACGATTTAGAGTGATCCTTCGGGATTGTGTCACTATTTAGAGTGATCCTTGGGGATTGTGTCACTATTTAAAGTGATCCTTGGGGATTGTGTCACTATTTGGAGTGATCTATAGGATTGTGTCACTATTTAGAGTGATCCTTGTGGATTGTGTCAGTATTTAGAGTGAGCCTTGGGGATTGTGTCACGATTGAAAGTGAACCTTGGGGATTGTGTCACTATTTAGAGTGATCCTTGGGGATTGTGTCACTATTGAGAGTGATCCTTGGGGATTGTGTCACTATTGAGAGTGATCCTTGGGAATTTTGTCAGTATTTAGAATCATCCTTGGGGATTGTGTCACTATTTAGAGTGATCCTTGGGGATTGTGTCACTATTAAGAGTGACCCTTGGGAATTGTGTCACTATTTGGAGTGATCCTTGTGGATTGTGTCACTATTTAGAGTGATCCTTGGGGATTGTGTTACTATTTAGAGTGATCCTTGGGGATTGTGCCACTACTTAGAATGATACTTGTGGATTGTGTCACTATTTAGAGTGACCCTTGGGAATTGTGTCACTATTTGGAGTGATCCTTGTGGATTGTGCCACTATTTAGAGTGACCCTTGGGGATTGTGTCACTATTTAGAGTGATCCATGGGGATTGTGTCGTTATTTAGAGTGATCCTTGGGGATTGTGTCACTATTTAGAGTGAGCCTTGGGGATTGTGTCACTATTGAAAGTGATCCTTGGGGATTGTGTCACTATTTAGAGTGACCCTTGGGGATTGTGTCACTATTGAGAGTGATCCATGGGGATTGTGTCGTTATTTAGAGTGATCCTTGGGGATTGTGTCACTATTTAGAGTGACCCTTGGAAATTGTGTCACTATTTGGAGTGATCCTTGGGGATTGTGTCACTATTTAGAGTGATCATTGGGGTTTGTGTCACAATTTGGATGTGGTCCTTGAGGGTTGTGTCAATTTTTAGAGTGATTCTTGGGTATTGTGTCACTATTTAGAGTGATCTTTGGGGATTGTCAGTATTGAGAGTGATCCTTGGGGATTGTGTCTCTATTTAGAGTGATCCTTGGGGATTCTGTCACTATATAGAGTGATCCTTGGGGTTTGTGTCACAATTTGGATGTGGCCCTTGAGGGTTGTGTCAATTTTTAGAGTGATTCCTGGGTATTGTGTGACTATTTAGAGTGACCCTTGGGAATTGTATCACTATTTAGAGTGACCCTTGGGAATTGTGTCACTATTTAGAGTGTTCCTTGGGGATTGTGTCAGTATTTAGAGTGTTCCTTGGGGATTGTGTCACTCTTTAGAGTGATCCTTGGGGATTGTGTCTCTATTCAGTGTGATCCTTGGGTATTCTGTCACTATTTAGAATGATCCTTGGGGATTGTGTAACTATTTAGAGTGATCCTTGGGTTTTGTGTCACTATTTAGATTGATCCTTGCGGATTGTGTCACTATTTAGAGTGATCCTTGGGGATTGTGTCACTATTGAAAGTGATCCTTGGGGATTGTGTCACTATTTAGAGTGATCCTTCGGGATTGTGTCACTATTTAGAGTGATCCATGGGGATTGTGTCACTATTGAGAGTGATCCTTGGGGATGGTGTCACTATTAAGAGTGATCCTTGGGGATTGTGTCAGTATTTAGAATGGTCCTTGGGGATTGTGTCACTATTTAGAGTCATCCTTGGGGATTGTGTCACTATTTAGAGTGATCCTTGGGGATTGTGGCACTATTTAGAGTGATCCTTGGGGATTGTGTCACTATTTAGAGTGATCCTTGGGGTTTGTGTCTCTATTTAGAGTGATCCTTAGGGATTGTGTCACTATTTAGAGTGATCCTTGGGGATTGTGTCACTATTTAGAGTGATCCTTGGGGATTGTGTCACTATTAAGAACATAGAACATGGAACAGTACAGCACAGAACAGGCCCTTCGGCCCACGATGTTGTGCCGAGCTTTATCTGGAACCAAGATCAAGCTATCCCACTCCCTATCATCCTGGTGTGCTCCATGTGCCTATTCAATAACCGCTTAAATTTTCCTAAAGTGTCTGACTCCACTATCACTGCAGGCAGTCCATTCCACACCCCAAACACTCACTGTGTAAAGAACCTACCTCTGATATCCTTCCTATATCTCCCACCACGAACCCTATAGTTAGCCCCCCTTGTAATAGCTCCATCCACCCGAGGAAATAGTCTTTGAACGTTCACTCTATCTATCCCCTTCATCATTTTATCAACCTCTATTAAGTCTCCCCTCAGCCACCTCCGCTCCAGAGAGAACAGCCCTAGCTCCCGCAAACCTTTCCTCATAAGACCTACCCTCCAAACCAGGCTGCATCCTGGTAAGTCTCCTCTGCACTCCTTCCACCGCTTCCACATCCTTCTTATAGTGAGGTGACCAGAACTGCACACAATATTCCAAATGTGGTCTCAACAAGGTCCTGTACAGTTGCAGCATAACCCCATGGCTCTGAAACTCCAACCCCCTGTTAATAAAAGGTAACACACTCGAGGCGTTCTCCACAGCTCTCTCCACTTGAGTGGCAACTTTTAGAGATCTGTGGATATAGACCCCACGGTCTGTCTGTTCCTTCACAGTCTTCAGAACCCTACCTTTGATCCTGTAATCCACATTTAAATTTGTCCTACCAAAATGAATCACCTCATATTTATCAGGGTTAAACTCCATTTGCCATTTTTCAGCCCAGCTCTGCATCCTTAGAAATCATAGAAATCATAGAAACCCTACAGTGCAGAAGGAGGCCATTCGGCCCATCGAGTCTGCACCGACCACAATCCCACCCAGGCCCTACCCCCACATATTTACCCGCTAATCCCTCTAACCTACGCATCCCAGGACTCTAAGGGGCAATTTTTAACCTGGCCAATCAACCTAACCTGCACATCTTTGGACTGTGGGAGGAAACCGGAGCACCCGGAGGAAACCCACGCAGACATGAGGAGAATGTACAAACTCCACACAGACAGTGACCCGAGCCGGGAATCGAACCCAGGACCCTGGAGCTGTGAAGCAGCATTGCTAACCACTGTGCTACCGTGCCGCCCAAATCCTATCTATGTCTCTTTGCAGCCTACAACAGCCCTCCACCTCATCCACTACTCCACCAATCTTGGTGTCACCAGCAAATTTAGTGATCCACCCTTCAGCCCCCTCCTCTAAGTCATTGATAAAAATCACAAAGAGCAGAGGACCAAGCACTGATCCCTGCGGCACTCCGCTAGCAACCTGCCTCCAATCCGAAAATTTTCCATCCACCATCACCCTCTGTCTTCGATCAGACAGCCAGTTACCTATCCAATCGGCCAACTTTCCCTCTATCCCACACCTCCTTACTTTCTTCATAAACCTCCCATGGGGGACCTTATCAAACGACTTACTAAAATCCATGCAGTTGACATCAACTGCCCGAACTTCATCAACAAAATTAGATACCTCCTAAAAAAAATTTATCAAATTAGTGAGGCACGACTTGACCCTGTCACGATTTAGAGTGATCCTTCGGGATTGTGTCACTATTTAGAGTGATCCTTGGGGATTGTGTCACTATTTAAAGTGATCCTTGGGGATTGTGTCACTATTTGGAGTGATCCTTGGGGATTGTGTCACTATTTAGAGTGATCCTTGGGAATTTTGTCAGTATTTAGAATCATCCTTGGGGATTGTGTCACTATTTAGAGTGAGCCTTGGGGATTGTGTCACGATTGAAAGTGAACCTTGGGGATTGTGTCACTAAATAGAGTGATCCTTGGGGATTGTGTCACTATTGAGAGTGATCCTTGGGGATTGTGTCACTATTGAGAGTGATCCTTGGGAATTTTGTCAGTATTTAGAATCATCCTTGGGGATTGTGTCACTATTTAGAGTGATCCTTGGGGATTGTGTCACTATTAAGAGTGACCCTTGGGAATTGTGTCACTATTTGGAGTGATCCTTGTGGATTGTGTCACTATTTAGAGTGATCCTTGGGGATTGTGTTACTATTTAGAGTGATCCTTGGGGATTGTGCCACTACTTAGAATGATACTTGTGGATTGTGTCACTATTTAGAGTGACCCTTGGGAATTGTGTCACTATTTGGAGTGATCCTTGTGGATTGTGCCACTATTTAGAGTGACCCTTGGGGATTGTGTCACTATTTAGAGTGATCCATGGGGATTGTGTCGTTATTTAGAGTGATCCTTGGGGATTGTGTCACTATTTAGAGTGAGCCTTGGGAATTGTGTCACTATTGAAAGTGATCCTTGGGGATTGTGTCACTATTTAGAGTGATCCTTGGGGATTGTGTCACTATTGAGAGTGATCCATGGGGATTGTGTCGTTATTTAGAGTGATCCTTGGGGATTGTGTCACTATTTAGAGTGACCCTTGGAAATTGTGTCACTATTTGGAGTGATCCTTGGGGATTGGGTCACTATTTAGAGTGATCATTGGGGTTTGTGTCACAATTTGGATGTGGTCCTTGAGGGTTGTGTCAATTTTTAGAGTGATTCTTGGGTATTGTGTCACTATTTAGAGTGATCTTTGGGGATTGTGTCAGTATTGAGAGTGATCCTTGGGGATTGTGTCTCTATTTAGAGTGATCCTTGGGGATTCTGTCACTATATAGAGTGATCCTTGGGGTTTGTGTCACAATTTGGATGTGGCCCTTGAGGGTTGTGTCAATTTTTAGAGTGATTCCTGGGTATTGTGTGACTATTTAGAGTGACCCTTGGGAATTGTATCACTATTTAGAGTGACCCTTGGGAATTGTGTCACTATTTAGAGTGACCCTTGGGAATTGTGTAACTATTTAGAGTGATGCTTGGGTTTTGTGTCAATATTTAGAGTGATCCTTGCGGATTGTGTCACTATTTAGAGTGATCCTTGGGGATTGTGTCACTATTGAAAGTGATCCTTGGGGATTGTGTCACTATTTAGAGTGATCCTTGGGGATTGTGTCACTATTTAGAGTGATCCATGGGGATTGTGTCACTATTGAGAGTGATCCTTGGGGATGGTGTCACTATTAAGAGTGATCCTTGGGGATTGTGTCAGTATTTAGAATGGTCCTTGGGGATTGTGTCACTATTTAGAGTCATCCTTGGGGATTGTGTCACTATTTAGAGTGATCCTTGGGGATTGTGGCACTATTTAGAGTGATCCTTGGGGATTGTGTCACTATTTAGAGTGATCCTTGGGGTTTGTGTCTCTATTTAGAGTGATCCTTAGGGATTGTGCCACTATTTAGAGTGATCCTTGGGGATTGTGTCACTATTTAGAGTGATCCTTGGGGATTGTGTCACTATTAAGAACATAGAACATGGAACAGTACAGCACAGAACAGGCCCTGCGGCCCACGATGATGTGCCGAGCTTTATCTGAAACCAAGATCAAGCTATCCCACTCCCTATCATCCTGGTGTGCTCCATGTGCCTATCCAATAACCGCTTAAATTTTCCAAAAGTGTCTGACTCCACTATCACTGCAGGCAGTCCATTCCACACCCCAACCACTCACTGCGTAAAGAACCTACCTCTGATATCCTTCCTATATCTCCCACCACGAACCCTATAGTTAGCCCCCCTTGTAATAGCTCCATCCACCCGAGGAAATAGTATTTGAACGTTCACTCTATCTATCCCCTTCATCATTTTATCAACCTCTATTAAGTCTCCCCTCAGCCACCTCCGCTCCAGAGAGAACAGCCCTAGCTCCCGCAAACCTTTCCTCATAAGACCTACCCTCCAAACCAGGCTGCATCCTGGTAAGTCTCCTCTGCACTCCTTCCACGGCTTCCACATCCTTCTTATAGTGAGGTGACCAGAACTGCACACAATATTCCAAATGTGGTCTCACCAAGATTCTGTACAGTTGCAGCATAACCCCATGGCTCTTAAACTCCAACCCCCTGTTAATAAAAGGTAACACACTCGAGGCGTTCTTCACAGCTCTCTCCACTTGAGTGGCAACTTTTAGAGATCTGTGGATATGGACCCCACGATCTGTCTGTTCCTCCACAGTCTTCAGAACCCTACCTTTGATCCTGTAATCCACATTTAAATTTGTCCGACCAAAATGAATCACCTCACATTTATCAGGGTTAAACTCCATTTGCCATTTTTCAGCCCAGCTCTGCATCCTTCGAAATCATAGAAATCATAGAAACCCTACAGTGCAGAAGGAGGCCATTCGGCCCATCGAGCCTGCACCGACCACAATCCCACCCAGGCACTACCCCCACATATTTACCCGCTAATCCCTCTAACCTACGCATCCCAGGACTCTAAGGGGCAATTTTTAACCTGGCCAATCAACCTAACCTGCACATCTTTGGACTGTGGGAGGAAACCGGAGCACCGGGAGGAAACCCACGCAGACATGAGGAGAATGTGCAAACTCCACACAGACAGTGACCCGAGCCGGGAACCGAACCCAGGACCCTGGAGCTGTGAAGCAGCAGTGCTAACCACTGTGCTACCGTGCCGCCCAAATCCTATCTATGTCTCTTTGCAGCCTACAACAGCCCTCCACCTCATCCACTACTCCACCAATCTTGGTGTCAGCAGCAAATTTAGTGATCCACCCTTCAGCCCCCTCCTCTAAGTCATTGATAAAAATCACTAAGAGCAGAGGACCAAGCACTGATCCCTGCGGCACTCCGCTAGCAACCTGCCTCCAATCCGAAAATTTTCCATCCACCATCACCCTCTGTCTTCGATCAGACAGCCAGTTACCTATCCAATCGGCCAACTTTCCCTCTATCCCACACCTCCTTACTTTCTTCATAAACCTCCCATGGGGGACCTTATCAAACGACTTACTAAATTCCATGCATATGACATCAACTGCCCGAACTTCATCAACAAAATTAGATACCTCCTAAATTTTTTTTATCAAATTAGTGAGGCACGACTTGACTCTGTCACGATTTAGAGTGATCCTTGGGGATTATGTCACTATTTAGAGTGATCCTTGGGGATTGTATCACTATTTAAAGTGATCCTTGGGGATTGTGTCACTATTTAGAATGATACTTGTGGATTGTGTCACTATTAAGAGTGACCCTTGGGAATTGTGTCACTATTTAAAGTGATCCTTGGGGATTGTGTCACTATTTGGAGTGATCCTTGGGGATTGTGTCACTATTTAGAGTGATCCTTGGGAATTTTGTCAGTATTTAGAATCATCCTTGGGGATTGTGTCACTATTTAGAGTGAGCCTTGGGGATTGTGTCACGATTGAAAGTGAACCTTGGGGATTGTGTCACTAAATAGAGTGATCCTTGGGGATTGTGTCACTATTGAGAGTGATCCTTGGGGATTGTGTCACTATTGAGAGTGATCCTTGGGAATTTTGTCAGTATTTAGAATCATCCTTGGGGATTGTGTCACTATTTAGAGTGATCCTTGGGGATTGTGTCACTATTAAGAGTGACCCTTGGGAATTGTGTCACTATTTGGAGTGATCCTTGTGGATTGTGTCACTATTTAGAGTGATCCTTGGGGATTGTGTTACTATTTAGAGTGATCCTTGGGGATTGTGCCACTACTTAGAATGATACTTGTGGATTGTGTCACTATTTAGAGTGACCCTTGGGAATTGTGTCACTATTTGGAGTGATCCTTGTGGATTGTGCCACTATTTAGAGTGACCCTTGGGGATTGTGTCACTATTTAGAGTGATCCATGGGGATTGTGTCGTTATTTAGAGTGATCCTTGGGGATTGTGTCACTATTTAGAGTGAGCCTTGGGAATTGTGTCACTATTGAAAGTGATCCTTGGGGATTGTGTCACTATTTAGAGTGATCCTTGGGGATTGTGTCACTATTGAGAGTGATCCATGGGGATTGTGTCGTTATTTAGAGTGATCCTTGGGGATTGTGTCACTATTTAGAGTGACCCTTGGAAATTGTGTCACTATTTGGAGTGATCCTTGGGGATTGGGTCACTATTTAGAGTGATCATTGGGGTTTGTGTCACAATTTGGATGTGGTCCTTGAGGGTTGTGTCAATTTTTAGAGTGATTCTTGGGTATTGTGTCACTATTTAGAGTGATCTTTGGGGATTGTGTCAGTATTGAGAGTGATCCTTGGGGATTGTGTCTCTATTTAGAGTGATCCTTGGGGATTCTGTCACTATATAGAGTGATCCTTGGGGTTTGTGTCACAATTTGGATGTGGCCCTTGAGGGTTGTGTCAATTTTTAGAGTGATTCCTGGGTATTGTGTGACTATTTAGAGTGACCCTTGGGAATTGTATCACTATTTAGAGTGACCCTTGGGAATTGTGTCACTATTTAGAGTGTTCCTTGGGGATTGTGTCAGTATTTAGAGTGATCCTTGGGGATTGTGTCACTCTTTAGAGTGATCCTTGGGGATTGTGTCACTATTGAAAGTGATCCTTGGGTATTCTGTCACTATTTAGAATGATCCTTGGGGATTGTGTAACTATTTAGAGTGATGCTTGGGTTTTGTGTCAATATTTAGAGTGATCCTTGCGGATTGTGTCACTATTTAGAGTGATCCTTGGGGATTGTGTCACTATTGAAAGTGATCCTTGGGGATTGTGTCACTATTTAGAGTGATCCTTGGGGATTGTGTCACTATTTAGAGTGATCCATGGGGATTGTGTCACTATTGAGAGTGATCCTTGGGGATGGTGTCACTATTAAGAGTGATCCTTGGGGATTGTGTCAGTATTTAGAATGGTCCTTGGGGATTGTGTCACTATTTAGAGTCATCCTTGGGGATTGTGTCACTATTTAGAGTGATCCTTGGGGATTGTGGCACTATTTAGAGTGATCCTTGGGGATTGTGTCACTATTTAGAGTGATCCTTGGGGTTTGTGTCTCTATTTAGAGTGATCCTTAGGGATTGTGCCACTATTTAGAGTGATCCTTGGGGATTGTGTCACTATTTAGAGTGATCCTTGGGGATTGTGTCACTATTAAGAACATTAAACATGGAACAGTACAGCACAGAACAGGCCCTGCGGCCCACGATGATGTGCCGAGCTTTATCTGAAACCAAGATCAAGCTATCCCACTCCCTATCATCCTGGTGTGCTCCATGTGCCTATCCAATAACCGCTTAAATTTTCCAAAAGTGTCTGACTCCACTATCACTGCAGGCAGTCCATTCCACACCCCAACCACTCACTGCGTAAAGAACCTACCTCTGATATCCTTCCTATATCTCCCACCACGAACCCTATAGTTAGCCCCCCTTGTAATAGCTCCATCCACCCGAGGAAATAGTCTTTGAACGTTCACTCTATCTATCCCCTTCATCATTTTATCAACCTCTATTAAGTCTCCCCTCAGCCACCTCCGCTCCAGAGAGAACAGCCCTAGCTCCCGCAAACCTTTCCTCATAAGACCTACCCTCCAAACCAGGCTGCATCCTGGTAAGTCTCCTCTGCACTCCTTCCACGGCTTCCACATCCTTCTTATAGTGAGGTGACCAGAACTGCACACAATATTCCAAATGTGGTCTCACCAAGATTCTGTACAGTTGCAGCATAACCCCATGGCTCTTAAACTCCAACCCCCTGTTAATAAAAGGTAACACACTCGAGGCGTTCTTCACAGCTCTCTCCACTTGAGTGGCAACTTTTAGAGATCTGTGGATATGGACCCCACGATCTGTCTGTTCCTCCACAGTCTTCAGAACCCTACCTTTGATCCTGTAATCCACATTTAAATTTGTCCGACCAAAATGAATCACCTCACATTTATCAGGGTTAAACTCCATTTGCCATTTTTCAGCCCAGCTCTGCATCCTTCGAAATCATAGAAATCATAGAAACCCTACAGTGCAGAAGGAGGCCATTCGGCCCATCGAGCCTGCACCGACCACAATCCCACCCAGGCCCTACCCCCACATATTTACCCGCTAATCCCTCTAACCTACGCATCCCAGGACTCTAAGGGGCAATTTTTAACCTGGCCAATCAACCTAACCTGCACATCTTTGGACTGTGGGAGGAAACCGGAGCACCGGGAGGAAACCCACGCAGACATGAGGAGAATGTGCAAACTCCACACAGACAGTGACCCGAGCCGGGAACCGAACCCAGGACCCTGGAGCTGTGAAGCAGCAGTGCTAACCACTGTGCTACCGTGCCGCCCAAATCCTATCTATGTCTCTTTGCAGCCTACAACAGCCCTCCACCTCATCCACTACTCCACCAATCTTGGTGTCAGCAGCAAATTTAGTGATCCACCCTTCAGCCCCCTCCTCTAAGTCATTGATAAAAATCACTAAGAGCAGAGGACCAAGCACTGATCCCTGCGGCACTCCGCTAGCAACCTGCCTCCAATCCGAAAATTTTCCATCCACCATCACCCTCTGTCTTCGATCAGACAGCCAGTTACCTATCCAATCGGCCAACTTTCCCTCTATCCCACACCTCCTTACTTTCTTCATAAACCTCCCATGGGGGACCTTATCAAACGACTTACTAAATTCCATGCATATGACATCAACTGCCCGAACTTCATCAACAAAATTAGATACCTCCTAAATTTTTTTTATCAAATTAGTGAGGCACGACTTGACTCTGTCACGATTTAGAGTGATCCTTGGGGATTATGTCACTATTTAGAGTGATCCTTGGGGATTGTATCACTATTTAAAGTGATCCTTGGGGATTGTGTCACTATTTAGAATGATACTTGTGGATTGTGTCACTATTAAGAGTGACCCTTGGGAATTGTGTCACTATTTGGAGTGATCCTTGGGGATTGTGTCACTATTTAGAGTGATCCTTGGGGATTGTGTCACGATTTAGAATGATACTTGTGGATTGTGTCACTATTTAGAGTGACCCTTGGGAATCGTGTCACTATTTGGAGTGATCCTTGGAGATTGTGTCACTATTTAGAGTGATCCTTGGGGATTGTGTCACTATTTAGAGTGATCCTTGGGGATTGTGTCACTACTTAGAGTGATCCTTGGGGATTGTGTCACTCTCTAGAATGTTACTTGTGGATTGTCTCACTATTTAGAGTGACCCTTGGGAATTGTGTCACTATTTGGAGTGATCCTTGGGGATTGTGTCACTATTTAGAGTGATCCTTGTGGATTGTGTCACTATTTAGAGTGAGCCTTGGGGATTGTGTCACTATTGAAAGTGAACCTTGGGGATTGTGTCACTATTTAGAGTGATCCTTGTGGATTGTGTCACTCTTGAGAGTGATCCTTGGGGATTGTGTCACTATTGAGAGTGATCCTTGGGAATTTTGTCAGTATTTAGAATGATCCTTGGGGATTGTGTCACTATTTAGAGTGATCCATGGGGATTGTGTCACTACTTAGAGTGATCCTCGGGGATTGTGTCACTATTTAGAGTGATCCTTGTGGTTTGTGTCTCTATTTAGAGTGATCCTTGGGGATTGTGTCACTATTTAGAGTGATCCTTGGGGATTGTGTCACTATTTCGAGTGATTCTTGGGGATTGTGTCACTATTTAGAGTGATCCTTGGGGATTGTGTCACAATTTGGAGTGATCCTTGGGGATTGTGTCACTATTTAGAGTGATCCTTGTGGATTGTTGCACTTTTTAGAGTGATCCTTGGGGATTGTTGCACTTTTTAGAGTGATCCTTGGGGATTGTGTCACTATTTAGAGTGATCCTTGGGCATTGTGTCACTATTTAGAGTGATCCTTGGGCATTGTGTCAGTATTTAGAGTAATCCTTGGGGATTGTGTCACTATTTAGAATGTTCCTTGGGGATTGTGTCACTATTTAGAGTGATCCTTGGGGATTGTGTCACTATTTAGAGTGATCCTTGGAGATTGTGCCAGAATTTCGAGTGATCCTGGGGGATTGTGTCACTATTTAGTGTGATCCTTGGGGATTGTGTCACCATTGAGAGAGATCCTCAGGGATTGTATCACTATTTAGAGTGATCCTTGGGGAATGTGTCGCTATTGAGAGCGATCCTTGGGGATTGTGTCAGTATTTAGAGTGATCCTTGGGGATTGTGTCACTATTTATAGTGATCCTTGGGGATTGTGTCACTATTTAGAGTGATCCTTGGGTATTGTGTCACTATTTAGAGTGATCCTTGGGGATGGTGTCACTATTTACAGTGATCCTTGGGGATTGTGTCACTATTTACAGTGATCCTTGGGGATTGTGTCACTATTTAGAGTTATCCTTCGGGATTGTGTCAGTATTTAGAGTGATCCTTGGGGATTGTGTCATTATTTAGAGTGATCATTGGGGATTTTGTCACTATTTGGAGTGATCCTTGGGGATTCTGTCACTATTTAGAGTGATCCTTGGGGATTGTGTCACTATTTAGAGTTATCCTTGGGGATTGTGTCACTATTTAGAGTGATCCTTGTGGATTGTGTCACTATTTAGAGTGATCCTTGGGGATTGTGTCACTATTTAGAGTGATCCTTGGGGATTGTGTCACTATTTAGAGTGATCCCTGGGGATTTTGTCACTATTTAGAGTGATCCTTGGGGATTGTGTCACTATTTAGAGTGATCCTTGGGGATTGTGTCACTATTTAGAGTGATCCTTGGGGATTATGTCAGTATTTAGAGTGATCCTTGGGGATTGTGTCGCTCTTTCGAGTGATCCTTGGGGATTGTGTCAGTATTTAGAGTGATCCTTTGGGATTGTGTCACTATTTAGAGAGATCCTTGGGGATTGTGTCACTATTTAGAGTGATCCTTGGGGACTGTGTCACTATTTAGATTAATCATTAGGGATTGTGTCACTATTTAGAGTGATCCTTGGGGATTGTGTCATAATTTAGAGTGATCCTTGGGGATTGTGTCACTATTTAGAGAGATCCTCGGGGATTGTTTCTCTATTTAGAGTGATCCTTGGGGATTGTGTCATAATTGAGAGTGATCCTTGGGGATTGTGCCACTATTTAGAATGATCCTTGGGGATTGTGTCCCTATTTAGAGTGATCCTTGGGGTTTGTGTCACTATATAAAGTTTTCCTTGGGGTTTGTGTCACTATTTAGAGTGATCCTTGGGGATTGTGTCATTATTTAGAGTGACCCTTGGCCATTGTGTCACTATTTAGAATGATCTTTGGGGATTGTGTCACTACTTAGAGTGATCCTTGGGGATTGTGTCAGTATTTAGAGTGATCCTTGTGGATTGTGTCACTATTTAGAGTGATCCTTGCGGATTGTGTCACTATTTAGAGTGATCCTTGGGGATTGTGTCACTATTTAGAGTGATCCTTGGGGATTGTGTCACTATTTAGAGTGATCCTTGGGGATTGTGTCAGTATTTAGAGTGATTCTGGGGAATTGTGTCACTATTTAGAGTGATCCTTGGGGATTGTGTCACTATTTAGAGAGATCCTCGGGGATTGTGTCACTATTTAGAGTGATGCATGGGGATTGTGTCAGTCTTTAGAGTGATCCTTGGGGATTGTGTCACTATTTAGAATGATCCTTGGGGATTGTGTCTCTATTTAGAGTGATCCTTGGGGTTTGTGTCACTATTTAGAGTTATCCTTGGGGTTTGTGTCACTATTTAGAGTGATCCTTGGGGATTGTGTCATTATTTAGAGTGATCCTTGGCCATTGTGACACTATTTAGAGTGATCCTTGGGGATTGTGTCACTATTTAGAGTGATCCTTGGGGATTGTGTCACTATTTAGAGTGATCCTTGGGGATTGTGTCATTATTTCGAGTGATCCTTGGGTATTGTGTCAGTATTTAGAGTGATCCTTGTGGATTGTGTCACTATTTAGAGTGATCCTTGCGGATTGTGTCACTACTTAGAGTGATCCTTGGGGATTGTGTCACTATTTAGAGTGATCCTTGGGGATTGTGTCACTATTTAGAGTGATCCTTGGGGATTGTGTCAGTATTTAGAGTTATCCTTGGGGATTGTGTCACTATTTAGAATGTTCCTTGGGGATTGTGTCACTATTTAGAGTGATCCTTGGGGATTGTGTCACTATTTAGAGTGATCCTTGGAGATTGTGCCAGAATTTCGAGTGATCCTGGGGGATTGTGTCACTATTTAGTGTGATCCTTGGGGATTGTGTCACCATTGAGAGAGATCCTCAGGGATTGTGTCACTATTTAGAGTGATCCTTGGGGAATGTGTCGCTATTGAGAGCGATCCTTGGGGATTGTGTCAGTATTTAGAGTGATCCTTGGGGATTGTGTCACTATTTAGAGTGATCCTTGGGGATTGTGTCACTATTTAGAGTGATCCTTGGGTATTGTGTCACTATTTAGAGTGATCCTTGGGGATGGTGTCACTATTTACAGTGATCCTTGGGGATTGTGTCACTATTTAGAGTTATCCTTCGGGATTGTGTCAGTATTTAGAGTGATCCTTGGGGATTGTGTCATTATTTAGAGTGATCATTGGGGATTTTGTCACTATTTGGAGTGATCCTTGGGGATTCTGTCACTATTTAGAGTGATCCTTGGGGATTGTGTCACTATTTAGAGTTATCCTTGGGGATTGTGTCACTATTTAGAGTGATCCTTGTGGATTGTGTCACTATTTAGAGTGATCCTTGGGGATTGTGTCACTATTTAGAGTGATCCTTGGGGATTGTGTCACTATTTAGAGTGATCCCTGGGGATTTTGTCACTATTTAGAGTGATCCTTGGGGATTGTGTCACTATTTAGAGTGATCCTTGGGGATTGTGTCACTATTTAGAGTGATCCTTGGGGATTATGTCAGTATTTAGAGTGATCCTTGGGGATTGTGTCGCTCTTTCGAGTTATCCTTGGGGATTGTGTCAGTATTTAGAGTGATCCTTTGGGATTGTGTCACTATTTAGAGAGATCCTTGGGGATTGTGTCACTATTTAGAGTGATCCTTGGGGACTGTGTCACTATTTAGATTAATCATTAGGGATTGTGTCACTATTTAGAGTGATCCTTGGGGATTGTGTCATAATTTAGAGTGATCCTTGGGGATTGTGTCACTATTTAGAGAGATCCTCGGGGATTGTTTCTCTATTTAGAGTGATCCTTGGGGATTGTGTCATAATTTAGAGTGATCCTTGGGGATTGTGCCACTATTTAGAATGATCCTTGGGGATTGTGTCCCTATTTAGAGTGATCCTTGGGGTTTGTGTCACTATATAAAGTTTTCCTTGGGGTTTGTGTCACTATTTAGAGTGATCCTTGGGGATTGTGTCATTATTTAGAGTGACCCTTGGCCATTGTGTCACTATTTAGAATGATCTTTGGGGATTGTGTCACTACTTAGAGTGATCCTTGGGGATTGTGTCAGTATTTAGAGTGATCCTTGTGGATTGTGTCACTATTTAGAGTGATCCTTGCGGATTGTGTCACTATTTAGAGTGATCCTTGGGGATTGTGTCACTATTTAGAGTGATCCTTGGGGATTGTGTCACTATTTAGAGTGATCCTTGGGGATTGTGTCAGTATTTAGAGTGATTCTGGGGAATTGTGTCACTATTTAGAGTGATCCTTGGGGATTGTGTCACTATTTAGAGAGATCCTCGGGGATTGTGTCACTATTTAGAGTGATGCATGGGGAATGTGTCAGTCTTTAGAGTGATCCTTGGGGATTGTGTCACTATTTAGAATGATCCTTGGGGATTGTGTCTCTATTTAGAGTGATCCTTGGGGTTTGTGTCACTATTTAGAGTTATCCTTGGGGTTTGTGTCACTATTTAGAGTGATCCTTGGGGATTGTGTCATTATTTAGAGTGATCCTTGGCCATTGTGTCACTATTTAGAGTGATCCTTGGGGATTGTGTCACTATTTAGAGTGATCCTTGGGGATTGTGTCACTATTTAGAGTGATCCTTGGGGATTGTGTCATTATTTCGAGTGATCCTTGGGTATTGTGTCAGTATTTAGAGTGATCCTTGTGGATTGTGTCACTATTTAGAGTGATCCTTGCGGATTGTGTCACTACTTAGAGTGATCCTTGGGGATTGTGTCACTATTTAGAGTGATCCTTGGGGATTGTGTCACTATTTAGAGTGATCCTTGGGGATTGTGTCACTATTTAGAGTGATCCTTGTGGATTGTGTCACTATTTAGAGTGATCCTTGGGGATTGTGTCACTATTTAGAGTGATCCTTGGTGATTGTGTCACTATTTAGAGTGATCCCTGGGGATTTTGTCACTATTTAGAGTGATCCTTGGGGATTGTGTCACTATTTAGAGTGATCCTTGGGGATTGTGTCACTATTTAGAGTGATCCTTGGGGATTATGTCAGTATTTAGAGTGATCCTTGGGGATTGTGTCGCTCTTTCGAGTGATCCTTGGGGATTGTGTCAGTATTTAGAGTGATCCTTTGGGATTGTGTCACTATTTAGAGAGATCCTTGGGGATTGTGTCACTATTTAGAGTGATCCTTGGGGACTGTGTCACTATTTAGATTAATCATTAGGGATTGTGTCACTATTTAGAATGATCCTTGGGGATTGTGTCATAATTTAGAGTGATCCTTGGGGATTGTGTCACTATTTAGAGAGATCCTCGGGGATTGTTTCTCTATTTAGAGTGATCCTTGGGGATTGTGTCATAATTTAGAGTGATCCTTGGGGATTGTGCCACTATTTAGAATGATCCTTGGGGATTGTGTCCCTATTTAGAGTGATCCTTGGGGTTTGTGTCACTATTTAAAGTTATCCTTGGGGTTTGTGTCACTATTTCGAGTGATCCTTGGGGATTGTGTCATTATTTAGAGTGAACCTTGGCCATTGTGTCACTATTTAGAATGATCTTTGGGGATTGTGTCACTACTTAGAGTGATCCTTGGGGATTGTGTCAGTATTTAGAGTGATCCTTGTGGATTGTGTCACTATTTAGAGTGATCCTTGCGGATTGTGTCACTATTTAGAGTGATCCTTGGGGATTGTGTCACTATTTAGAGTGATCCTTGGGGATTGTGTCACTATTTAGAGAGATCCTCGGGGATTGTGTCACTATTTAGAGTGATGCATGGGGATTGTGTCAGTCTTTAGAGTGATCCTTGGGGATTGTGTCACTATTTAGAGTTATCCTTGGGGTTTGTGTCACTATTTAGAGTGATCCTTGGGGATTGTGTCATTATTTAGAGTGATCCTTGGCCATTGTGTCACTATTTAGTGTGATCCTTGGGGATTGTGTCACTATTTAGAGTGATCCTTGGGGATTGTGTCACTATTTAGAGTGATCCTTGGGGATTGTGTCATTATTTCGAGTGATCCTTGGGTATTGTGTCAGTATTTAGAGTGATCCTTGTGGATTGTGTCACTATTTAGAGTGATCCTTGCGGATTGTGTCACTATTTAGAGTGATCCTTGGGGATTGTGTCACTATTTAGAGTGATCCTTGGTGATTGTGTCACTATTTAGAGTGATCCCTGGGGATTTTGTCACTATTTAGAGTGATCCTTGGGGATTGTGTCACTATTTAGAGTGATCCTTGGGGATTGTGTCACTATTTAGAGTGATCCTTGGGGATTATGTCAGTATTTAGAGTGATCCTTGGGGATTGTGTCGCTCTTTCGAGTGATCCTTGGGGATTGTGTCAGTATTTAGAGTGATCCTTTGGGATTGTGTCACTATTTAGAGAGATCCTTGGGGATTGTGTCACTATTTAGAGTGATCCTTGGGGACTGTGTCACTATTTAGATTAATCATTAGGGATTGTGTCACTATTTAGAATGATCCTTGGGGATTGTGTCATAATTTAGAGTGATCTTTGGGGATTGTGTCACTATTTAGAGAGATCCTCGGGGATTGTTTCTCTATTTAGAGTGATCCTTGGGGATTGTGTCATAATTTAGAGTGATCCTTGGGGATTGTGCCACTATTTAGAATGATCCTTGGGGATTGTGTCCCTATTTAGAGTGATCCTTGGGGTTTGTGTCACTATTTAAAGTTATCCTTGGGGTTTGTGTCACTATTTCGAGTGATCCTTGGGGATTGTGTCATTATTTAGAGTGAACCTTGGCCATTGTGTCACTATTTAGAATGATCTTTGGGGATTGTGTCACTACTTAGAGTGATCCTTGGGGATTGTGTCAGTATTTAGAGTGATCCTTGTGGATTGTGTCACTATTTAGAGTGATCCTTGCGGATTGTGTCACTATTTAGAGTGATCCTTGGGGATTGTGTCACTATTTAGAGTGATCCTTGGGGATTGTGTCACTATTTAGAGAGATCCTCGGGGATTGTGTCACTATTTAGAGTGATGCATGGGGATTGTGTCAGTCTTTAGAGTGATCCTTGGGGATTGTGTCACTATTTAGAGTTATCCTTGGGGTTTGTGTCACTATTTAGAGTGATCCTTGGGGATTGTGTCATTATTTAGAGTGATCCTTGGCCATTGTGTCACTATTTAGTGTGATCCTTGGGGATTGTGTCACTATTTAGAGTGATCCTTGGGGATTGTGTCACTATTTAGAGTGATCCTTGGGGATTGTGTCATTATTTCGAGTGAGCCTTGGGTATTGTGTCAGTATTTAGAGTGATCCTTGTGGATTGTGTCACTATTTAGAGTGATCCTTGCGGATTGTGTCACTATTTAGAGTGATCCTTGGGGATTGTGTCACTATTTAGAGTGATCCTTGTGGATTGTGTCAGTATTTTGAGTGATTCTGGGGAATTGTGTCACTATTTAGTGTCATCCTTGGGGATTGTGTCACTATTGAGAGAGATCCTCAGGGATTGTGTCACTATTTAGAATAATCCTTGGGGATTGTGTCGCTATTGAGAGTGATCCTTGGGGATTGTGTCACTATTTAGAGTGACCCTTGGGTATTATGTCAGTATTTAGAGTAATCCTTGGGGATTGTGTCAGTATTGAGAGTGATCCTTGTGGATTGTGTCGCTATTTAGAGTGATCCTTGGGGATTGTGTCACTATTTAGAGTGACCCTTGGGGATTATGTCAGTATTTAGAGTAATCCTTGGGGATTGTGTCACTATTTAGAGTGATCCTTGGGGATTGTGTCATTATTTTGAGTGATCCTTGAGGATTGTGTCACTATTTAGAGTGATCCTTGGGGATTGTGCCACTATTTGGAGTGATCCTTGGGGATTATGTCAGTATTTCGAGTGATCATTGGGGATTGTGTCACTATTTAGAGTGATCCTTGGGGATTGTGCCACTATTTGGAGTGATCCTTGGGGATTATGTCAGTATTTCGAGTGATCCTTGGGGATTGTGTCACTATTTAGAGAGATCCTTGGGGATTGTGTCACTATTTAGAGTGATCCTTGGGGATTGTGCCACTATTTAGAGAGATCCTTGGGGATTGTGTCATTATTTAGAGTGATCCTTGGGGATTCTGTCACTATTTAGAGAGATCCTTGGGGATTTTGTCATTATTTTGAGTGATCCTTGGTGATTGTGTCACTATTTAGAGTGATCCTTCGAGATTGTATCACTATTTTGATTGATCCTTGGGGATTGTGTCACTATTTAGAGTTATCCTTGTGGATTGTGTCTCTATTGAGGGTGATCCTTGGGGAATGTGTCACTATTTAGAGTTATCGTTGGGGATTGTGTCACTATTTAGACTGATCCTTGAGGTTTGTGCCACTATTTAGAGAGATCCTTGGGGATTGTGTCACTATTTAGACTGTTCCTTCGGGTATTGTGTCACTATTTAGAGTGATCCTTGGGGATTGTGTCACTATTTAGAGTGATCCTTGGGGATTGTGTCACTATTTAGAGTGATCCTTGGGGATTGTGTCACTATTTCGAGTGATCCTTGGGTATTGTGTCATTATTTAGAGTGAGCCTTGTGGATTGTGTCACTATTTAGAGTGATCCTTGGGGATTGTGTCACTATTTAGAGTGATCCTTGGGGATTGTGTCACTATTTAAAGTGATCCTTGGGGATTATGTCAGTATTTAGAGTGATCCTTGCGGATTGTGTCAGTATTTAGAACAAGAACAAAGAACAAAGAACAATACAGCACAGGAACAGGCCCTTCGGCCCTCCAAGCCCGCGCCGCTCCCCGGTCCAGGATTGAACCCTGAATCCAGGATCCCCGCCCAATTTTCCAGCCTATCTACATACCAATATCCTATCCACCGAGCTGTCCCTCACAGCTACGATGCTTTGTTCATTACAACCTATTAACTCACCCCCACCCCCCCATTCCAGACCATGTGATCTCCAGGGAGAGGCGAAAACCCAGAGTGAAAAACCCCAGGGCCAATATGGGGAAAAACAAATCTGGGAAATTCCTCTCCGACCCCCTGAGGCGATCGAAACGAGTCCAGGAGATCACAATGGCCCTGATCGGAAAATGCTTCCCAACCCTAGTCATTTCCACTTCCACGAACACCATATGAATTCCCTGCCCCCGAGACAGGTTCCCAACTATCCGCAGTCTCACTCTGTACTGGCACCAGCAAGATGATCATAGAATGAAGCCTTGAAACGAGAAACCAGGAGCAATTAGCCCGCGCCGCTCCCTGGTCCACACTAGACCACTCTTTTGTATCCCTCCATTCCCACTCCGTTCATATAGCTGTCTCGATAAGTCTTAAACGTTCCCAGTGTGTCCGCCTCCACCACCTTGCCCGGCAACACATTCCAGGCCCCCACGACCCTCTGTGTGAAATATGTCCTTCTATATCTGTGTTAAACCTCCCCCCCTTCACCTTGAACCTATGACCCCTCGTGAACGTCACCACCGACCCGGGTAAAAGCTTCCCACCGTTCACCCTATCTATGCCTTTCATAATTTTATACACCTCTACTAAGTCTCCCCTCATCCTCCGTCTTTCCAAGGAGAACATCCCCCGTTTCCCCAATCTCTCCTCATAACCAAGCCCCTCCATACCAGGCAACATCCTGGTAAACCTCCTCTGTACTCTCTCCAAAGCCTCCATGTCCTTCTGGTTGTGTGGCGACCAGAACTGGACGCAGTATTCCAAATGCGGCCGAACCAACGTTCTATCCATCTGCCACATCAGACCCCAACTTTTATACTCTATGCCCCGTCCTATAAAGGCAAACATGCCATATGCCTTCTTCACCACCTTCTCCACCTGTGACGTCACCTTCAAAGATCTGTGGACTTGCACACCCAGGTCCCGCTGCGTCTCTACACCCTTTATGGTTCTTCCATTTATCGTGTAGCTCCTCCCTACATTATTCCCAACAAAATGCATCACTTCGCATTTATCAGGATTGAACTCCATCTGCCATTTCCTTGCCCAAATTTCCAGCCTATCTGTATCCTTCTGTAGCCTCTGACAATGTTCCTCACTATCTGCAAGTCCTGCCAGTTTTGTGTCGTCCGCAAACTTACTGATCACCCCAGTTACTCCTTCTTCCAGATCATTTATATAAATCACAAACAGCAGAGGTCCGAATACAGAGCCCTGCGGTACACCACTAGTCACAGGCCTCCAGCTGGAAAAAGACCCTTCCACTACCACCCTCTGTCTTCTATGACCAAGCCAGTTCTCCACCCATCTAGCCACCTCCCCCTTTATCCCATGGGATCCAGCCTTTTTCACTAGCCTACCATGAGGGACTTTGTCAAATGCTTTACTAAAGTCCATATAGACAACATCCACGGCCCTTCCTTCGTCAACCATTTTGGTCACTTCTTCAAAAAACACCACCAGGTTAGTGAGGCATGACCTCCCTCTCACAAAACCATGTTGACTATCGTTAATGAGTTTATTCCTTTCTAAATGCGCATACATCCTATCTTTAAGAATCTTCTCCAACAACTTCCCCACCACGGACGTCAAGCTCAACGGCCTATAATTACCCGGGTTATCCTTCCTACCCTTCTTGAATAACGGGACCACATTGGCTATCCTCCAATCCTCTGGGACCTCACCTGTGTCCAGTGACGAGACAAAGATTTGCGTCAGAGGCCCAACGATTTCACCTCTCGTCTCCCTGAGCAGCCTTGGATAGATTCCATCAGGCCCTGGGGATTTGTCAGTCTTTATATTCTCTAACAAACCTAACACTTCCTCCTTTGTAATGGAGATTTTCTCCAACGGTTCAACACTCCCCTCCGAGACACTCCCAGTCAACACATCCCTCTCCTTAGTGAATACCGACGCAAAGTATTCATTTAGGATCTCCCCTACCTCTTTGGGCTCCAAGCATAAGTCCCCACTTTTGTCCCTGAGAGGTCCGATTTTTTCCCTAACAACCCTTTTGTTCCTAACGTATGAATAAAATGCCTTGGGATTCTCCTTAATCCTGTCTGCCAAGAACATTTTGTGACCCCTTTTTGCTCTTCTAATTCCCCGTTTGAGTATTTTCCTACTTTCATTATACTCCTCCAGAGCTCCCTCCGTTTTTAGCTGCTTGGACCTAACATACGCCTCTCTTTTCCTTTTGATCAGTCCCTCAATTTCCCTGGTTATCCACGGTTCTCTAATCCTACCCTTCCTATCCTTCTTTTTTACAAGCACATGCTTGTCCTGTCGCCCTAACAACCGTTCCTTAAAAGACTGCCACATACCAGATGTGGATTTACCCTCAAACAGCCTCTCCCAATCAAGAGCTGCCAATTTCTGCCTGATCCCAATAAAGTTAGCCTTCCCGCAATCCAACACCTTACCCTTGGGACACCACTCATCCTTTTCCATCACTATCCTAAAGCTAACAGAATTGTGGTCACTATTTGCCACATGTTCCCCAACCAAAATTTTGAAGACCTGACCGGGCTCATTCCCCAGTACCAGGTCCAGTATAGCCCCCTCTCTAGTCGGGCTGTCCACATATTGTTCCAACGAACCCTCCTGTACACATTTTACAAATTCCTCCCCATCCAGAGTCCCTGCCCTCAGCGATTTCCAGTCTATACCAGGGAAATTGAAGTCTCCCACTACAACAACCCTATATTTCCTGCACCTATCCAGTATCTCCTGACATATCCATTCTTCCACTTCCCTTGGGCTGTTGGGGGGCCTGTAGTACACCCCCAACATAGTGACTGCGCCTTTCCTGTTTCTAAGGCGTGTCACTATTTAGAGTGTTCCTTGGGAATTGTGTCACTATTTAGAGTGATCCTAGGGGATTGTGTCACTATTTAGAGTTATCCTTGGGGATTCTGTCACTATTTAGAGTGATCCTTGGGGATTGTGTCACTATTTAGAGTGATCCTTGTGGATTGTGTCACTATTTAGAGTGATCCTTGGGGATTGTGTCACTATTTAGAGTGATCCTTGGGGATTGTGTCACTATTTAGAGTGATCCTTGGGGATTTTGTCACTATTTAGAGTGATCCTTGGGGATTGTGTCACTATTTAGAGTGATCCTTGGGGATTGTGTCACTATTTCGAGTGATCCTTGGGGATTGTGTCAGTATTTAGAGTGATCCTTGGGGATAGTCTCATTATTTTGAGTGATCCTTGAGGATTGTGTCACTATTTAGAGTGATCCTTGGGGAATGTGCACTATTTGGAGTGATCTTTCAGGATTATGTCAGTATTTTGAGTGATCCTTGGGGATTGTGTCACTATTTAGAGAGATCCTTGGGGATTGTGTCAATATTTAGAGTGATCCTTGGGGATTGTGCCACTATTTAGAGAGATCCTTGGGGACTGTGTCATTATTTAGACTGATCCTTGGGGATTGTGTCACTATTTAGAGAGATCCTTGGGGATTGTGTCATTATTTTGAGTGATCCTTGGTGATTGTGTCACTATTTAGAGTGATCCTTGGGGATTGTGTCTCTATTGAGGGTGATCCTTGGGGATTGTGTCATTATTTAGAGAGATCGTTGGGGATTGTGTCACTATTTAGAGTGATCCTTGTGGATTGTGTCACTATTTAGACTGTTCCTTCGGGTATTGTGTCACTATTTAGAGTGATCCTTGGGGATTGTGTCACTATTTAGAGTGATCCTTGGGGATTCTGTCTCTATTGAGAGTGATCCTTGGGGATTGTGACACTATTTATAGTGATCCTTGGGGATTGTGTCAGCATTTAGAATGATCCTGGTGGATTCTGTCTCTATTGAGAGTGATCCTTGGGGATTGTGTCACTATTTAGACTGATCCTTGGGGATTGTGCCACTATTTAGAGAGATCCTTGGGGATTGTGTCATTATTTAGTGAGGTCCTTGTGGATTGTGTCTCTCTTTAGAGTGATCCTTGGCGATTGTGTCACCATTTAGGGTGATCCTTGGGGATTGTGAATCGTGTGGAGGTCGTAGAAGGTCTGCAGAGAGATTTGGACAGGCTGAGTGGGTGGGCGAGGTTCTGGCAGATGGAGTATAACGTTAACAAATGCGAGGTTATTCACTTTGGAGGAAATAATAGAAAATTGGATTATTATCCAAATGGAAAAAAATTACAACATGCTACTGTGCAAAGGGACCTGGGGGTCCTTGTGCATGAGATGCAAAAACCCAGTCTGCAGTTGCAACAGGTGATCAAGAAGGCAAATGGGATGTTGGCCTATACCGCAAGGGGATAGAATATAAAAGCAGAGATGTCCTGCTGCATCTGTACAGGGCATTGGTGAGGCCGCAGCTGGAATACTCTGAGCAGTATTGGTCCTCTTATTTGTGGAAGGATATATTGGCCTTGGAGGGAGTGCAGGGAAGGATCACCAGGTTGATACCAGAGATGAGGGGTGTTTATTATGAGGAGAGACGGAGCAGATTGGGTTTGTATTCGTTGAAATTTAGTAGGCTGAGGGGGGTTCTGTTAGAGACCTATAAGATAATGAAGGGGCTGGATAGGGTAGAAGTGGAGAGATTCTTTCCACTTGGAAAGGAAACTAGAACTAGAGGGCACATCCTCAAAATAAAGGGGGGTCAGTTTAGGACAGAGTTGAGGAGGAACTTCTTCTCTCAGAGGATGGTGAATCTCTGGAATTCTCTGCCCACTGAAGTGGTGTAGGCTACCTCGTTGAATATGTTTAAATCACGGATAGATGGATTCCTGATCGGTAAGGGAATTAGGGGCTGTAGGGATCAGGCGGGTCGGTGGAACTGATCCACTTCAGATCAGCCATGATCTTATTGAATGGTGGGGCAGGGTCGAGGAACTAGATGGCCTACTCCTGCTCCTATTTCTTATGTTCTTATGTTCTTATGATTGTGTCACTATTTAGAGTGATCCTTGGGGATTGTGTCACGATTTAGAGTGATCCTTGGGGATTGTGTCACTATTTAGAGTGATCCTTGCGGACTGTGTCACTATTTAGAGTGATCCTTGGGGATTGTGTCTCGATTGAGAGTGATCTTTGGGGATTGTGTCACTATTTAGAGTGATCCTTGGGGATTGAGTCACTATTTAGAGTGATCCTTGGGGATTGTGTCACTATTGAGAGTGATCCTTGGGGATTGTGTCTCTATTTAAGTGATCCTTGAGGATTGTATCACTATTTAGAGTGAACCTTGGGGTTTGCGTCACTATTTAGAGTGATCCCTTTGTATTGTGTCACTATTTAGAGTGATCCTTGGGGATTGCGTCACTTTTTAGAGTGATCCCTTTGGATTGTGTCACTATTTCGAGTGATCCTTGGAGATTGTGTCACTAATTAGAGTGATCCTTGGGGATTGTGTCACTATTTAGCGTCATCCTTGAGAATGGTAGGGTTCTGAAGACTGTGGAGGAACAGAGACATCTTGGGGTCCATATCCACAGATCTCTAAAGGTTGCACTCAAGTGGATAGAGCTGTGAAGAAGGCCTCGAGTGTGTTACCTTTTATTAACAGGGGGTTGGAGTTTAAGAGCCGTGGGGTTATGTTGTAACTATACAGCACCTTGGTGAGACCACATTTCGAATATTGTGTGCAGTTCTGGTCACCTCACTATAAGAAGGATGTGGAAGCGCTGGAAAGAGTGCAGAGGAGACTTACCAGGATGCTGCCTGGTTTGGAGGGTAGGACTTATGAGGAAAGGTTGAGGGAGCGAGGGCTGTTCTCTCTGGAGCGGAGGAGGCTGAGGGGAGACTTAATAGAGGTTTATAAAATGATGAAGAGGATAGATAGAGTGAATGTCCAAAGACTATTTCCTCGGGTGGATGGAGCTATTACAAGGGGGCATAACGATAGGGTTCGTGGTGGGAGATATAGGAAGGATATCAGAGGTATGTTCTTGACGCAGAGAGTGGTTGGGGTGTGGAATGGACTGCCTGCAGTGATAGTGGAGTCAGACACTTTAGGAACATTTAAGCGGTTATTGGATAGGCACATGGAGCACGCCAGGATGATAGGGAGTGGGATAGCTTGATCTTGGTTTCACATAAAGCTCGGCACAACATCGTGGGCCGAAGGGCCTGTTCTGTGCTGTACTATTCTATGTTCTATGTCCTATAAAACTCCAATGCCCTCGACAATTGCAGCAAAACATCCCTATTTCTCTCCTCAAATCCTCTCGCTGTGAAGGCCAACATCCCATTTGCCTTTGTTACTGCCTGCTGTGCCTGCTTGTTTACTTTCAGTGACTGATGCATGAGGACACCAAGGTCTCGCTGAGTATCCAGCTCTCAATTTGCATCCGTTCCATTAATAACCTGTTTTCTTATTATTGCTGCCAAAGTGGATCACCTCACACTGAGTCACATTATACTGCATCTTCCATGCAGATGCCCACACACACATCCTGTCCAAATCACGCTGAAGCATCTCTCCATCCTGCCCATTTTAACCTTCCACACCAGTTTATTTTCATACTCTGATTTTTTTCCCTTCTTAATCAATGCCTTTCTTGAATTTGGATAAGGAACCTCAATCACATCCTCCCATAGGTTGGATTTATAAACAGCGACTCTGTAACTGGGGGTGAATCCGTGCTGTTGTGTTTCACCCTTTCATCAATTCACATCTACTCTTTTGTTTTCTATCTGGCTGCTAACACGTTGCGTTTGGCGTGTCTGTGGGATCCTGCTGTGCAGGATGGCCGGCAGGATTTCTGACATGACTATGGAACGTTAATGTTCCCCTCAAATCCACCCTAAATCCACTGCTCCTGGATATTGACCCCTCTGCTAAGAGGAAAAAGTTTCTTCTTAACTCTCCTATCTTTGTCCCTCATTATTTTGTAACCACAATGACGTCCACGCTCCACGTTCACTGTTCTGAAGAAAACAACCCCAGCCTCACCATCCTGTCTTCACTGCAGAAACACTCCAGCCCAGGAAACATCCCGGTGAATCCCTCTTCCGTCCCTCGCTGGGAAATCACATCCTTCTTCTAGTGAGGCCACTGGAACTCCTCACAGTCCTCCAGCTGAGGCTCAATGAGGGTTTTATACAGCTCCATCACAACCTCCCTGCTCCTATCTCCTACAACTCGGCTAATAAAGACAACTGTCATGTCTGCCTCCTTAACCATCACAGCATCAGAGGTTAACCACAGGATTGGAAAGCAGGAGATGGTTTCTGTTATTATTGTGTTGAAATCAGGAAAGAAACAACATTCCAAAGATCAATGGTCCAGTCTCAACATCAACAGTCTGAACATGAAGAATTGAACCAACTCCAAAAGAGTCAAACAAATCAAGTAACACAGGCTGTGATAAAGAGAGCTCAGCACATATTCACTGGGAGGTTGAGTTCTTCGTATAAAAGTCCGTTCCCTGGGGGGGTTCGACCTCTTTGTTCGACTGGAACATAAAAAGCAGGCCGCACTCTACAGCGGGCAGCGTCGGGAGCGGGCAGTGGACTGAGTGGGAAGCAGAGTGAGAGCTGGAAGGGCTTTGGCTCGCAGGGCTTAGGCGGAAGCGGGCGACACAGGACAGGTTAAAATTCATTCTGTTACCCTTCAATTTTGAATCCTTGTTCTTTCCCAGTGCACTCTGAGGAAGGGGAAAAAGGGTTCAGTGTTCCATTGGAGCAATTATTTTTCTTTGTAGCAGTAAGTTATATGGAGGGGATGGAAGTGAAGGCAGTGCAATGTTCCTCCTGCAGAATGTTTGAGGTGAGGGACACCGTCAGTGTCCCTGCTGATTACACCTGTGGGAGGTGCACCCATCTGCAGCTCCTCCAAGACCGCGTTAGGGAGCTGGAGTTGGATGAGCTTAGGGTCATCAGGGAGGCAGAGAGGGCCATAGACACAAGCTTCAGGGATATAGTTGCTCCAGGGAATGAAAATAGATGGGTGACAGTGAGAGGGGCTGGGAGGAAGCAGTTGGTGCGGGGATCCCCTGTGTTCGTTCCCCTTAGCAACAAGTATTCCACTTTGGATACAGGTGAGAGGGGCGACCTACCAGTGGTGAGCCGCAGTGACCAGATCGCCAGCGCTGAGTCCGTCCCTGTGGCTCAGAAGGGAAAGGGGGAGAGCGGTAGAGCTATAGTTATTGGGGCCTCGTTTGTTCGAGGGATAGATAGGAGGTTCTGTGGCAACAAGAGTGACTCACGGATGGCATGTTGCCTCCCGGATGCCAGGGTCCGTGACATCTCCAACCGTGTCTTCAGGATTCCAAAGGGGGAGGGGGAACAGTCACAAGTCGTGGTGCACGTCGGCACCAAAGACATAGGTAAGAGAGGGGACGGGGATTTAAAACAGGAATTCAGGGAGCTTGGGTGGAAGCTGAGAGCCAGGACAAAACAAGTTGTCATCTCTGGTATGTTGCCGGTGCCACGGGATAGCGAGTTGAGGAACAGGGAGAGAGTGCAGTTAAACACATGGATGCAGGGTGGTGAAGGAGGGAGGGTTTCAGCTATGTGGATAATTGGAACACTTTCTGGGGAAGGTGGGACCTGTACCAACAGGAGGGGGTGCACCTGAACCAGAGGGGGACCAATATCCTGGGAGGGAAATTTGCTACGGTTCTTCGGGGGGGTTTAAACTAATTTTTCAGGGGGATGGGAAAAGGAGTTGTAGTCCAGAGGTCAGTGAGTGCAGTGAAGTACTGGGAAGGGTATCATGGTCAAAGGTGGGTCCCAGCAGACAAGAAGGTGGGTTGAAGTGTGTCTACTTCAATGCAAGGAGCATCCGAAATAAGGTAGGTGAACTTGGGGCGTGGATTGGTACTTGGGACTACGATGTTGTGGCCATTACGGAGGCATGGGTAGAACAAGGACAGGAATGGTTGTTGGAAGTTCCGGGGTATAGATGTTTCAGTAAGTGTAGGGTAGCTGGTAAAAGAGGTGGAGGAGTGGCACTGTTAATCAAGGAGAGTGTAACGGCTGCAGAAATGCATTTTGAAGGGGATCTGCCTACAGAGGTAATATGGGCTGAGGTTAGGAATAGGAAAGGAGTGGTCACGTTGTAAGGAGTTTACTATAGGCCCCCAATAGTAATAGAGATGTGGACCAAGAAATTGCGAAGCAGATTATGGATAGGTGTGGAGGTCACAGGGTAGTTGTCATGGGGGACTTTAACCTTCCAAATATTGATTGGAACCTTTATAGGTCGAATAGTTCGGATGGGGCAGTTTTTGTGCAGTGTGTGCAGGAGGGGTTCCTGACACAATATGTGGATAGGCCGACAAGCGGTGGGGCCACATTGGATTTGGTACTGGGAAATGAACCGGGACAAGTGTTGGTTTGGTTGTGGGAGAGCACTTTGGATATCGTGACCACAATTCCGTGTCTTTTGTTATTGCAATGGAGATGGTGAGGGCCGTACGGAAGGGCATTGTTTACAATTGGGGGAGAGGTAATTATGATGCAATCAGGCGGGAATTAGGAAGCATAGGATGGGAACAAAAATTGTCAGGCAAAGGCACTAATGATAAGTGGAACTTTTTCAAGGAACAAATACTGCGTGTCCTTGATAGGTATGTCCCTGCCAGGCAGAGAGGAAATGGCCGAGTGAGGGAACCATGGTTCACAGAAGAGGTGGAATGTCTTGTCAAGAGGAAGAAGGAAGCGTATGTTAGGTTGAGAAAACAAGGTTCAGTTGGCTCGATGGAGGGTTACAAGTTAGCAAGAAATGAGCTGAAAAAGGGGCTTAGCAGAGCTAGGAGGGGGCATGAGAAGTCCGTGGTGGGTCGGATCAAGGAAAACCCCAAGGCTTTTTACTCTTATGTGAGGAATAAAAGAATGACCAGGGTGAGGTTAGGGCCGGTCAAGGACGGTCGTGGGAATTTGTGCATGGAGTCAGAAGAGATAGGAGAGGTGATGAATGAATACTTTTCTTCGGTGTTCACCAAGGAGAGGGGCCATGTTTTTGAGGAAGAGAGGGTGTCACAGGCTGATAGGCTGGAGGAAGTAGATGTTCGGAGGGAAGATGTACTAGCAATTTTGAATAAACTGAAAGTTGATAAGTCCCCTGGGCCTGATGAAATATATCCTAGGATTCTTTGGGAGGCAAGGGATGAGATAGCAGAGCCTTTGGCATTGATCTTTGGGTCCTCGCTGTCCACGGGGGTGGTGCCAGAGGACTGGAGAATGGCGAATGTTGTTCCTCTTTTTTAGAAAGGGAATAGAAATGACCCTGGTAATTATAGACCGGTTAGTCTTACTTTGGTGGTCGGTAAGTTGATGGAAAAGGTCATTAGGGATAGGATTTACGACCATTTAGAAAGATGCAGCTTAATCCGGGATAGTCAGCATGGATTTGTGAAGGGCAAGTCTTGCCTCACAAATTTGATAGAATTTTTTGAGGAGGTAAATAAGTGTGTTGATGAAGGTAGTGCAGTTGATGTCATATCCATGGATTTGAGTAAGGCTTTTGATAAAGTCCTCCACGGTCGGCTGATGAAGAAAGTAAGGAAGTGTGGGATAGAGGGAAGTTTGGCCGATTGGATAGGTAACTGGCTATCTCACAGAAGACAGAGGGTGGTTGGAAAATTTTCGGACTGGAAACCGGTGACCAGCGGAGTGCCACAGGGATCAGTGCTTGGTCCTCTGCTATTTGTAATTTTTATAAATGACTTGGAGGAGGGGGCTGAAGGGTGGATCAGTAAATTTGCTGATGACACCAAGATTGGTGGAGTAGTGGATGAGTTCTATGTTCTAAGATCATTCTTGACAGATTTAGTTGAATTATTTGAGTAATAATCTGGAATAATCGATGAGATTAATATGATTCATGTCAGACACCTTGAGTTTCTAAATTTCTGAAGTAAGTTAACACTTAACAGAGTGGTGAGTAATCTCAGAGCAAGTGGAGTAAGAGGACAAGCACCAGAGTGGACAACAAGTTGGCTCCAAAGACAGAACACAGTGAATCGGAGTTAATGGGATTTACTCTGATTGCTGCTGTGGCTGAATGGAGTTTTAACTTTTAATATCCTGAAAGATCTTCAATCCAGCAAACCTGGCTTCTTGGTTAAAGTTGTTTTTTTCACTATGTTGAATTTCCTTGTGGTCAGCGGCCTGGAATTTGACAAAGGACAGAAGGTGTCACATTCAACAGCTTGTCCCTGGCAGGGATGAGGTCTGATGTGGAGATGCCGGCGTTGGACTGGGGTAAACACAGTAAGAAGTTTAACAACACCAGGTTAAAGTCCAACAGGGATGAGGTCTGTACAGACTTCTGGGAGACACTCTTCCTCATATGGCCATTGGAATGCAAACAATATGCACTGAGATGATGAGGCCTCAAGTGACCAATGATGCTATTCATTCAATGGTCCTAATCGAACGATGCAATTGGGGTTCAGATTAATGAATGGGCTGGTTACCAAGGAACGTTTGGAATTTTAACTCTGCTAACACAAATAGCTTGTTCAGAAAGGCAGTGTGAAGAACCCGGGAACCAAGCTCACAAGGAGAGACAACGTCTGGAAGGAGCAGAGAACAAGTGACTGATTCTATTTAACAACAAAATCCTGACCAGGTTTTCATTCCAAGTGGAAATCAACCTTAAGTTAGGTTAAGTAACAGATAATGAGAATTTGGTTTATGTATTGCAAGTATTTGCTGTTGTTTAAGTAGCTATAGAATAAAGGACATTGTGTTTAAGTATTTAAAGTCGACTTTATGTCTTTATTCGCGACAGAGGGTAAAACACACAGGTTTGGACAACACTGGAAGGTGAGAAGTGGTTTTCCACAAGGATCAGCGCTGGGATCAATGTCTTTCACCATTTACATCAACAATATGGGATCAGGAAACACAATTATAACTTCAATATTTATGAAATAATCCAAACTGAGAATGAGAATAACCATCGTGGAAGAATGCAACTAAATACAATAACACAACAATAATAAATTATAAGCATGTAAATTGGATATTCGAATTGGAAATAAATTCCATGAAACTCAGTCATCAGAACATTATGTTTCCGAACCATATAGAAATCAAAAGTGTCTGAATTATTTCCAGGAGTTTAAGGATTCAGGGATCAAATTGACAGAAAGTTTGAGGCAGCAACACAGCTTCAAAGGAACCATATCAATCAGGAAAGAAAATCAGTGGAGTTCATTTCTAGATTCATACAAATGTGGACAACTTACAATTGTTTTTGGAAAAAGCAGAGAATTCTGCTGGGTTTTTGTGTTGTTAAAATGTCAGGAATTAGCTGACGCTTGTTCCTTTTCAATAAAAGACAGAGCTATCGAGACATTTCACATCATTCACTGACAAAGAAACATTAAAAACTAAAACTAAATCAAACTTCATGAATATAGCTGAGGAGGACACTGGGTTGCAAGGGAGTAGAATAGACAGTATTACAGTTGATAAGGAGGATGTGCAGGATATTCTGGAGGGTCTGAAAATAGATAAATCCCCTGGTCCGGATGGGATTTATCCAAGGATTCTCTGGGAGGCAAGAGAAGTGATTGCAGAGCCTCTGGCTCTGATCTTCAGGTCGTCGTTGGCCTCTGGTATAGTACCAGAAGATTGGAGGTTAGCGAATGTTGTCCCATTGTTTAAGAAGGGGAACAGAGACTTCCCCGGGAATTATAGACCGGTGAGTCTCACTTCTGTTGTCGGCAAGATGTTGGAAAAAATTATAAGGGATAGGATTTATAGTTATTTGGAGAGTAATGAATTGATAGGTGATAGTCAGCATGGTTTTGTGGCAGGTAGGTCGTGCCTTACTAACCTTATTGAGTTTTTTGAGAAAGTGACCAAGGAGGTGGATGGGGGCAAGGCAGTGGACGTGGTATATATGGATTTTAGTAAGGCGTTTGATAAGGTTCACCATGGTAGGCTTCTGCAGAAAATGCAGATGTATGGGATTGGGGGTGATCTAGGAAATTGGATCAGGAATTGGCTAGCGGATAGGAAACAGAGGGTGGTGGTTGATAGTAAATATTCATCATGGAGTGCGGTTACAAGTGGTGTACCTCAGGGATCTGTTTTGGGGCCACTGCTGTTTGTAATATTTATTAATGATCTGGATGAGGGTATAGTTGGGTGGATTAGCAAATTTGCTGATGACACCAAAGTCGGTGGTGTGGTAGACAGTGAGGAAGGGTGTCGTAGTTTGCAGGAAGACTTAGACAGGTTGCAAAGTTGGGCCGAGAGGTGGCGGATGGAGTTTAATGCGGAGAAGTGTGAGGTAATTCACTTTGGTAGGAATAACAGATGTGTTGAGTATAGGGCTAACGGGAGGACTTTGAATAGTGTGGAGGAGCAGAGGGATCTAGGTGTATGTGTGCATAGATCCCTGAAAGTTGGGAATCAAGTAGATAAGGTTGTTAAGAAGGCATATGGTGTCTTGGCGTTTATTGGTAGGGGGATTGAATTTAGGAGTCGTAGCGTTATGTTGCAACTGTACACAACTCTGGTGCGGCCGCACTTGGAGTACTGTGTGCAGTTCTGGTCCCCACATTACAGGAAGGATGTGGAGGCTTTGGAGAGGGTGCAGAGGAGGTTTACCAGGATGTTGCCTGGTATGGAGGGGAGATCCTATGAGGAGAGGCTGAGGGATTTGGGATTGTTTTCGCTGGAAAGGCGGCGGCTAAGAGGGGATCTTATTGAAACATATAAGATGATTAGAGGTTTAGATAGGGTGGATAGTGATAGCCTTTTTCCTCTGATGGAGAAATCCAGCACGAGGGGGCATGGCTTTAAATTGAGGGGGGGTAGTTATAGAACCGATGTCAGGGGTAGGTTCTTTACCCAGAGGGTGGTGAGGGATTGGAATGCCCTGCCAGCATCAGTAGTAAATGCGCCTAGTTTGGGGGCGTTTAAGAGATCCGTAGATAGGTTCATGGACGAAAAGAAATTGGTTTAGGTTGGAGGGTCACAGTTTTTTTTTTACTGGTCGGTGCAACATCGTGGGCCGAAGGGCCTGTTCTGCGCTGTAATGTTCTATGTTCTATGTTCTATGTTCTCCTGTTTTTAAACTCTTCCAAAATCAAAGATGGAGGCAGCTCCATGAGATGGAGATTTCACTCACAATGTACAAGATTTCACTCAACCCAATAGTTTCATTGATCAGTGTGCCCTTGAGTTCCTTACGGAAGTATTTCTATTCATGAAAACGATTAAAATGGATGAGCATAAATTGCAAAATTCCATGAATCAAAAATCTGGAACTACTTAATTTCCAAAATAATATTCCATCCCTCAATCTACTGCAGCTCAACAACAATGGGACTTCTCAGAAAATTCAGACCCTGCAGCAGATCCAAACACATCACCTCTTAGTGGGAGAGAGGGGATGAGGGAGAGAGGGAGGGGGCCAGGGAGGGAGAGAGGGCGCGAGGGAGGGAGAGAGGGGGCGAGGGTGGGAAGAAAAAGGGCAAGGCTGGGAGAGCCGGGGCGACTAAGGGAGAGTCACAGAGTTGAAGAGGATTACAGCATGGAAACAGGCCTTTCCGACCAACTTGTCCATGCCGCCCTTCTTTTTAAACCCCGAGATCTCTTTGTTCTGTCACTCTATCCACCGCTCTGCCATTCACTGAATAAGTCCTGCCCTGGTACAATCTACCAAAATGCATCACCTTACATTGATCTAAATTCAACTCCATCTGCGATTTGTCAGCTCACTGGCCCAATTGACCAAGATCCCGTTGCATTTCGAGGTAACCTTCTTCACTGTCCACTATGCCACCAATCTTGGTGTCATCTGCAAACTTACTAACCATGCCTCCCTATCTTCTCATCTAAATCGTTCATATAAATGACAAATAACAGTGGACCCAGCACCAATCCCCGAGGCACTCCGCTGGTCACAGGCCTCCAGTGTGAAAACCAAACCTTTACAGCCACCCTCTGTCTTCTGTCAGCAAGCCAATTTTGTTTCCATTCAGCTACCTCAGACTGGATCCCGTGAGATTTAACATTACTCAACAACTTACCATGAGGTACCTTGTCAAAGGCCTTGCTAAAGTCCATGTAGACAACATCAACTGTACTGCCCTCATCTACCTCCTTGGTTACCCTTTCAAAAAACTCAATCAAATTTATGAGACATGATTTTCCACTCACAAAGCCATGCTGACTGTTCCTAATCAGTCCATGCGTCTCTAAATGCCTATAGATCCTGTCTCTCAAAATACCTTCCAAAAACTGACCCACCACAGATGTGAGGCTCACCGGCCTGTAGCACCCAGGCTTTTCCCTGCAGCCCTTTTTAAACAAAGGCACAACATTTGCCACCCTCCAATCTTCAGGCATCTCACATGTGATTATCAATGATTCAAATGTCTCTGCTCGGGGAACCGCAATTTCCTCCCAAGCCTCCCACAACGTCCTGGGATATACCTCATCAGGGAATTTATCTACCTTGATGTGCTTTAAGACTTCCAGCACCTCCTTCTCCGTTATATGTACACTCCTCAAGACATCACTATTTATTTCCCCAAGTTCCCTCACATCCATACTTTTCTCAACAGTGAATAATGATGAGGAATATTCATTTAGGATCTCCCCAACTCTTGTGGATCCGCACATAGATGACCCTGTTGATCTTAGTGAGACACAACTCTCTCCCTAGTTACTCTTTTGGTCTTTATGTATTTGTAGAAGCTCTTTGGATTCTCCTTTGACTTGTCTGCCAAAACAATCTTGTGTACCCTTTTTGCCCCCCTGATTTCCCTCAACTCTACTCCCAAACCCCTATTCTCTTCAAGGGATTCACTCGATCAAGCTGCCTATGCATGTCATGGTCTCCATCTTCTTCTTGACCAGGACCTCAAGAACCCCAGTCATCCGGGGTTCCCTACTTCTACCAGCCTTGCCCTTCACTCCAAGTGGAATGTGCTTACCCAGAACCCTGATTAACACACTTTTAAAAGCCTGCCACTTATCAGACATCCCTTTGCCTTCCCACAGACTCCCCCAATTCACTTTTGAAAGTTCCTGCCTGATACCATCAAAATTGGCCTTGCCCCAATTTAGAATTTTAAACTTTGGGCCAGACCTTTCATTCCCCATAGCTATCTTAAAACTAATGGAATTATGGTCACTGGTCCCAATGTGATCCCTCACTAACACTTCTGTCACCTGCTTTTCCTTATTTCCCAAGGGATGAGGGAGGGAGAGAGGGAGAGCTGGGGAGCGGGATTGACAGTTGTGGAGACAGGTGTTTGTGGAATCCAGGGGAGTTAACAGAACGCAACTGGGGAGAATACAGGTCAGTTTTAATTTAATCTGAATCAATGAAGTGTTAGCAGACTTATGGGCAGTTTTGAAGACAGTCACAATCGATATACAGTCCACAGTGAGATTGGTAACACATCCCTTTTCTCTCTCCACTCCCTCATGTTGTGGGGACTCGCTGCAAGTATTTTACTGGTTTGCATGGCCTTCAGAATTCCTGTAATCGAGGAACACAAGCAACAGTGTGTGTGACAGAGAGAGTTTGAGAGATTTAGAGAGAGAGAGAAAGAGAGAGGGAGAGATTGAGAGAGACTCAGAGAGTGGGTGAGAGTTCTGCAGTATTTCATGCTTCTCGCTGGGACGGAGATGGACAAATTGAGCAAGTGAGGAACAGAGAGAGTCACAGAGAGACGGGGAGATATTCACCAATTTAAACATTATTGTGGATTTGCAATGGACCGCAGGCTGTTTGAGATTCAGAAACAAGTATATTAAGCTGGAACATTACGGCAAATTGGCACTTATTAAAACATGAACACAAAAAAACACTCAGACACAGAGAGGCACACACAGACACAGGCATGCAAACATGTCGGCAGAGACACAAAGAGTGACTGATTAACACTTAGATTTCTAACAATAAATGCCCTGATTAAACTGTCACTGGATGGTGGGGTTAACCCAGCAAACCCACACAGCTGGGTCAGAATCAGAACTCACCTTCTGCACTCACTGAAACGCTCCTGTATCACCTGCCTTATTGCAATGGGATGCCGCGTTTGGGAGCAGGACAGGGACATGGGGTGTGGACAACTGCACATGGGGAGGATAAGGACGAGGAATCTATCAGAGAATCCACACAAACCAGGGAGAAACAAACAAGGAAACACATGCTGAAACTGAGAGATTGCTGTGTGGAAAGATTTAGAAATTGATGGGAACATTGACCCAGTGAAATGTTGCCAATGTGATCAGAATAGACATGGTAAAATCTTTCTGCAGCATTAAGGCACGCAGTGTACTGAGTGGAACAATATTGTAGCATTCCAAAATAAACTACATTGGGCTTTGCACTGTCTGAATGCACCTGCTATTGGTCTGTGGTTCTGCAATTTCCTCACTGACAAAAACATGAATACAGTCTGTTTCAATGATTCGAGCTTTCAACATGAGGTGCGCTTTGGATGTCAAGGAGAACATAGGACAGGAGAAGGCAAGGAAGGGAAGCTTCTGTTAGATTCTGAAATCTCCCACACAGCACAAGATAGGCACACAATCACACTCACAGCCACAGACTCACGCTCAGACTGTGCTGCAGGCAAAGATTATGAAGGGAAATTGCCAAAAGCATTTGATGGGGACAATGTAGAGGGAGCTTTACTCTGCATCTAACCCCGTGCTGTATCTGTCCTGGGAGTGTTTGATGGGGACAGTGTAGAGGGAGCTTTACTCTGTATCTAACCCCGTGCTGTATCTGTCCTGGGAGTGTTTGATGGGGGACAGTGTAGAAGCAGCTTTATTCTGTACCTAAACCCATGCTGTACCTGTCCTGGGAGTGTTTGATGGGGACAGTGTAGATGGAGCTTTACTCTGTACCTAACCCCGTGCTGCACCTGTCCTGAGATTGTTTGATGGGGGACAGTGTAGAGGGAGCCTTACTCTGTATCTAACCCCGTGCTGTACCTGTCCTGGGAGTGTTTGATGGGGACAGTGTGGATGGAGCTTTACTTTGTACCTAAACGCGTGCTGTACCTCTCCTGAGAATGTTTGATGGGGGACAGTGTAGAGGGAGCCTTACTCTGTATCTAACCCCGTGCTGTACCTGTCCAGGGTGTGCTTGATGGGGACAGTGTAGAGGGAGCTTTACTCTGCATCAAACCCCGTGCTGGACCTGCCCTGGGAGTGTTTGATGGGGACAGTGTAGAGGGAGCTTTACTCTGTATCTATCCTCATGCTGTAGCTGTCCTGGGAGTATTTGATGGGGGGCAATGTAGAGGGAGCTTTGCTCTATACCGATCCCCATGCTGTACCTGTCAGGGAAAGATGGCTGATCAAAGGGGGCCTGGTGGACTGAAGTGCATTTGCTTCAATGCTAAAAGTTTTGCAGGTGAGACAGATGAACTTAGAGCTTGGATTATTATTTGGAACTTTGATGTTGTTGCCATTCCAGAGACTTGGTTAAGGGAAGGACAGGATTGACGATTTGACATTCGCGGATACAGATGCTTAAGGCTGGACAGAGGGGCATGCAAAAGGGGTGGTGGAGTTGCACTACTGGTTAGAACAAAGAACAGTACAGCACAGGAAACAGGCCCTTCGGCCCTCCAAGCCTGTGCCGCTCCTTGGTCCAACTGGACCAATCGTTTGTATCCCTCCATTCCCAGGCTGCTCATGTGACTATCCAGGTAAGTATTAAACGATGCCTCCACCACCCTACTTGGCAGCGCATTCCAGGCCCCCACCACCCTCTGAGTAAAAAACGTCCCTCTGATGTCTGAGTTATACTTCGCCCCTCTCAGCTTGAGCCCGTGACCCCTCGTGATCGTCACCTCCGACCTGGGAAAAAGCTTAAGGGGAATGTCGCAGCTGTAGTGCAGGAGGACAACTCGGAGTGCTCAGACAGCGAAATAATGTGGGAAGAGCTCAGGAATAGGAAGAGTGTAATTACAATGTTGGGAGTTTCCTACACGCCCCCCAAGGGCCTGCGGGAGATAGAGGAACAGATATGGAGGCAGATTTCGGCAAGGTGTAAAAGTAACAGGGTTGTTGTGATGGGTGATTTTAACTTCACCTGTATTACCATGACTCACTTCGTCCTGGGGTAATGGGGCAGAGTTTGTAAGGACCATCTAGGAGGGCTTCATCAAACAGTATGTAGATAGTCCAACTAGAGAAGGGGCCATACTGGACCTGCTATTGGGGAATGAGTCCAGCCAGGTGGTCGAGGTTTCAGCAGGGGAGCAGATCAGGAACAGTGATCACAACAGTAAGCTTCAAGGTACTGATGGATAGAGATAAGTGTAGTCCTCAAGTGAAGATGCTAAATTGGAAGAAGTCTAATTACAACAGTGTTTGGCAGGAACTGAAGGATGTAGATTGGGGGCAGATGTTTGAGGGCAAATCAACGTCTGGCATTTCGGGAGATCGAATGTAAAGGGGAGCTATACAATAAATGGCAGGACCATCAGGAGTCTCGACACACAGAGGGACCTGGGTGGACAAGTCCACAGATCCTTAAAGGTGGCAGCACAGGTGGAGAGGGTGGTCAAGAAGGTATATGGCATGCTTGCCTTTATTGGACGGGGCATCGAATGTAAAAGTTGGCATATGATGTTGCAGCTGTATAGAACGTTGGTTCGGCCACATTTGGAATACTGCGTCCAGTTCTGGTCGCCACACTACCAGAAGGACGTGGAGGCTTTGGAGAGAGTACAGAGAGTACTCGGATGTTGCCTGGTATGGAGGGTCTTAGCTATGAGGAGAGATTGGGTAAACTGGGGTTGTTCTCCCTGGAAAGACAGAGGATGAGGGGCGACCTAATAGAGGTGTATGAAATTACGAAGGGCATAGATAGGGTGAACAGTGGGAAGCTTTTTCCCAGGTTGGTGGTGACGAACACAAGGGGTCACGGGTTGAAGGTGAGGGGGGCAAGGTTCAACACAGATGTCAGGGGGACGTATTTTACACAGAGGGTGGTGGGGGCCTGGAATGCACTGCCAAGCAAGGTGATTGAGGCAGACACACTGGGATTATTCAAGACTTATCGAGATAGTCACATGAACAGACTGGGAATAGAGGGAGACAACCGAATGGTCTAGTTGGGCACATGAGCGGCGCAGGCTTGGAGGGCCGAAGGGCCTGTTCCCGTGCTGTTCTGTTCGTTGTTCTTTGTTCATGTGGGTGGCATTGAAGTGTAAGTTGATAGGAATTGAGGACCGACACATTCCTGTCAGGATGAAGGATCAATATTGCACGTTTCGGGAACTTTCCGTAATGGGAGACATTTTGAGCCTCGTCAATGGGAAAAAGGAAGCATTTGTCAAGGTGAGGAGGCTGGAAACACACGGAGCAAATGTGGAATACAAGGAAAGCAGAAAGAAACTGAAGCAAGGAGTCAGGAGGGATTAAACGGATCATGAAAACTCATTGGCCTGCAGGATTCAGGAAAAACCCAAGGTTTATATAATATATATATATATATAAATCCATACGTGGAGCCGGACGAAATGGGTGAGGTGTTAAATGAATACTTTGCGTCAGTATCCACCAAAGAAAAGGGCTTGGTGGATGATGAGTCTGGGAAAGGGTGTGTCGGTAGTTGGAGTCATGTTGAGATCAAAAAGGAGGAAATATTGCAGGTCTTGAAAACATTCAGGTAGACAAGTCCCCAGGGCCTGATAGGATCTACCCCAGAATACTGAGAGAGGCAAGGGAGGAGGCTGGGGCCTTGAGAGAAATCTCTGTATCCTCACTGGCTGCAGGGGAAGTCCCAGAAAATTGGAGAATAGCCAATGTTGTTCCTTTGTTTAAGAAGGGTAGCAAGGATAATCCAGGTAATTACAGTCAGATGACCATTATGTCAGTAGTAGAGAAATTATTGGAGAGGATTCTTCGAGACAGTTTTACTGCCAATTGGAAATAAGTGGACGTATTAGCGACGGGCAAGATGGCTTTCTGAAGGAAAGGTCGAGCCACAAGATCTTGATGGAGTTTTTCGAGCAAGTGACGAAGATGATAGATAGGGCAAAGGCAGTGGATGTTGTGGACATGGACTTCAGTCAAGGCTTTGACAAGATACCTCATGCTGGAATGGCAAAAAAATGGTGAAGTCACACGGAATCGGAGGAGAGCTGGCAAGATGGATACCGAATTGGCTTGGCCAGAGAAGGCAGGGTGTAAGAGTAGGTGGTGACTTTTCTGACTGGAAGGCTATGACTAGCGGTGTTACACAGTTCTGGGACCTTTGTTCTTCGTTGTTTATTGCAAATGATTTGGAGGAAAATGCAGCTGGTCTGATTGGTAAGTTCGCAGACGACGCAGAAATTGGTGGAGTTGCAGGAGTGAAGAGGATTGTCAGAGCATACAGCAGGATATAGACTGGTTGGAAACTTTGGTGGAAAAATGGCAGATGGAGTTTCATCCACATAAATGTGAGGTGATGCAATTTGGAAGGTTTAATACATGTAGGAATTATACAGTTTACGAAATAACCATTGAGGAGAATTGACAGCAGAGAGACCTGGGCGTATATATCCCCCGATCAATGAAAGTGGTAACACAGGTGGATAAGGTAGTCAAGAAGGCAGACGGCAAGCTCGCCTTCATCGGTCGGGGCATTGAGTTTACAAATTGGCAGGTCATGCTGCAGCTGTACAGAAACTTAGTTCGGTCACATTTAAAATATTGATGTAGAATTCTGGTTGCCACACCACAGAAGGGTGTGGATGCTGTGGAGAGGGTACAGAAGAGGTTTACCTGAATGTTGGCTGCTCTGGATGGTATTAGCTGTGAGGAGAGATTGGATGAGCTCGGTTTGTTTTCACTGGAACAACGGAGGTTGAGGGGCGACCTGATAGAGGTTTACAAGATTATGAGTGTCATGGATCGAGTGGAGAGTCAGATGCCCTTTCTGAGGGTAGAGACGGCAAGTACGAGAGGACATAGGTTTAAGGTGCATTCTTGTTTTTCCCCAGAGTAAAAAAAATGCCAGGCAAGATGTTGGAATGCTCCTCCTGCAGCATGTGGGAGATCAGGGAGACCTCCGGTATCCCTGACGACAGCACCTGCAAAAGATGCATTCAGCTGCAGCTGCTAGCAAAGCGGGAACTGGAGAAGGAGCTTGATGACCTCCATCTAATTCGGGAGAATGAGAAGTTTATAGACAGTAGCTTTAGGGAGATAGTTACAACGAAGCAGCCGAGCACAGGAAATTGGGTTACTGTAAGGAGAGGAAATGGCAGTGTGAAAGGTCAGGCAGAGCAGGGTTCCCCTGTGGCCAAGACCCCTCCACAACAGGTATACTGAATTGGATACTGTTGTGGGAGATGCTTTACCTGGGACAAGCTGCGACAGCTGGAACTCTGATACTGAGTCTGGTTCGACAGCGCAAAAGGGTGGGATGAAGAAGAGGAGAGCAGGAGTGATAGGGGACTCAATGGTCAGAGGTACAGACAGGAGGTTCTGTGGTCGGGACAGAGACTCCCGCATGGTTTGTTGCCTCCCAGGTGCCAAGGTCAGCGATGTCTCTGATCGCGTGCACAGCGTTCTAAAGAGGGAAGGTGATCAGCCAGATGTCGTGGGACACGTCGGTACAAATGACGTGGGAAGGAAGAGTGAGGAGGTCCTAAAGTGTGAGTACAAAGAGCTTGGAAGGAAGTTAAAAAGCAGGACCCCGAGGGTAGTAATCTCAGGATTGCTACCTGAGCCACATGCCAGTGAGGGCAGGAGTAGGATGCTCGGGCGGATAAACACGTGGCTGAGGAACTGGTGCAGGGGGCAGGGTTTCCAATTCTTGGATCATTGGGACCTCTTCTGGGGCAGGTGGGACCTGTACAAGAGAGATGGGTTACACTTAAACTGCAAGGGAACCAATATACTTGCAGGGAGATTTGCTAGTGTTATTGGGGAGCGTTTAAACTAGATTTGCTGGGTGGTGGGAACCAGAGTGCCAGAGCAGATAGTGGAGCAGGGGTCAAAAGACAGGTTAGTTCAAGCAAAATCACAAATGGAAGAGTAGAGTGTGGTGGAAATAATCTTTTGAGGTGTGTCTATTTCAATGCCAGGAGTATTGTGGGGAAGGCAGATGAGCTGAAGGCGTGGATAGACACATGGAAATATGACATTATAGCCATGAGTGAAACTTGGCTACAGGAGGGGCAGGACTGGCAGCTCAATGTTCCAGGGTTCCAATGTTTCAGGAGGGATAGAGGCAGAGGGAAAAAAGGTGGGGGGGGGGGGGTGGCATTGTAGGTCAAGTGACACAATCCCCAAGGATCACTCGAAATCGTGACACAATCCCCAAGGATCATTCTAAATCGTTACACAATCCCAAAGAATGACTCTAAAAAGTGACACAATCCTCAAGGATCACCCTAAATAGTGACACAATCCCAAAGGATCACTCGAAATCTTGACACAATCCACAAGGATCGTTTTAAATAGTGACACAATCCACAACGATCGCTCTAAATAGTGACACAATCCCCAAGGATCACTCCAAATAGTGACACAATCCCCAAGGATCACTCTAAATAGTGACACAATCCCCAAGGATCACTCACAATAGTGACACAATCCCCAAGGATGACTCTAAATAGTGACACAATTCCCAAGGTTCACTCTAAATAGTGACACAATCACCAAGGATCACACTAAATAGTGACACAATCCCCAAGGACCACTCTAAGTAATGACACAATCCCCAAGGATCACTCTAAATAGTGACACAATCCCCAAGGATCACTATAAATACTGACACAATCCCCAAGGATCATTCCAAATAGTGACACAATTCCCAAAGATCAACCTAAATCGTGACACAATCCCCAAGGATCACTCTAAATAGTGACACAATCCCCAAGGACCACTCTAAGTAGTGACACTATCCCCAAGGATCACTCTAAATACTGACACAATCCCCATGGATCAATCTAAATTGTGACACAATCCCCAAGGATCATTCTAAATAGTAACACAATCCCCAAGGATCACTCTAAATAGTGACACAATCCCAAAGGATCACTCTAAATAGTGACACAATCCCCAAGGATCACTCTAAATAGTGACACAATCCCAAAGTATCACTCTAAATAGTGACACAATCCCCAAGGATCACTCTAAGTAGTGACACAATCCCCAAGGATCACTCTAAATAGTGACACAAACCCCAAGGATCACTCTAAATTGTGACACAATCCCCAGGAATCATTCTAAATAGTAACACAATCCCCAAGGATCACTCTAAATAGTGACACAATCCCAAAGGATCACTCTAAATAGTAAACACAATCCCCAAGGATCACTCTAAATAGTGACACAATCCCAAAGGATCACTCTAAATAGTAACACAATCCCCAAGGGTCACTCTAAATAGTGTCACAATCCCCAAGGATCACTCTAAATAGTGACACAATCCCCAAGGATCACTCTAAGTAGTGACACTATCCCCAAGGATCACTCTAAATACTGACACAATCCCCAAGGATCACTCTAAATTGTGACACAATCCCCAAGGATCATTCTAAATAGTAAGACAATCCCAGAGGATCACTCTAAATAGTGACACAATCCCAAAGGATCACTCTAAATAGTAACACAATCCCCAAGGATCACTCTAAATAGTGACACAATCCCCAAGGATCACTCTAAATAGTGACACAATCCCCAAGGATCACTCTAAATACTGACACAATCCCCAAGGATCACTCTAAATTGTGACACAATCCCCAAGGATCATTCTAAATAGTAACACAATCCCAAAGAATCACTCTAAATAGTGACACAATCCCAAAGGATCACTCTAAATAGTGACACAATCCCCAAGGATCACTCTAAGTAGTGACACAATCCCCAAGGATCACTCTAAATAGTGACACAATCCCCAAGGATCACTCTAAATAGTGTCACAATCCCCAAGGATCACTCTAAATAGTGACGCAATCCCCAAAGACCACTCCAAATAGTGACACAATCCCCAAGGATCACTCTAAATAGTGTCACAATCCCCAAGGATCACTCTAAATAGTGACACAATCCCCAAGGATCACTCTAAATAGAGACACAATCCCCAAGGATCACTCTAGAAATTGACACATACCTCACGGATCTCTCTATACAGTGACACAATACACAAGGATCACTCTAAATAGTGACAAAATCCCCAGGAATGAATCTGAATACTGACATGATCCCCTAGGATTACTGAAAATATAGACACAATCCCCACGGATCACTGTAAATAGTGACACAATTCCCAAGGATCACTGTAAATAGTGACACAATCCCCAAGGATCACTCAAAATAGTGACACAATTCCCAAGGATCACTGTAAATACTGACACATCCCCAAGCATCGCTCTAAATAGTGACACAATCCCCAAGAATCACTTAAAATAGTGACACAATCCCCAAGGATCACTCTAAATAGTGTCACAATCCCCAAGGATCACTCTAAATAGTGACGCAATCCCCAAAGACCACTCGAAATAGTGACACAATCCCCAAGGATCACTCTAAATAGTGTCACAATCCCCAACGATCACTCTAAATAGTGACACAATCCCCAAGGATCACTCTAAATAGTGACACAATCCTCAAGGATCACTCTAAATAGAGACACAATCCCCAAGGATCACTCTAGAAATTGACACATACCTCACGGATAGAACATAGAACATTACAGCGCAGAACAGGCCCTTCGGCCCACGATGTTGCACCGACCAGTTAAAAAAAAAAACTGTGACCCTCCAACCTAAACCAATTTCTTTTCGTCCATGAACCTATCTACGGATCTCTTAAACGCCCCCAAACTAGGCGCATTTACTACTGATGCTGGCAGGGCATTCCAATCCCTCACCACCCTCTGGGTAAAGAACCTACCCCTGACATCGGTTCTATAACTACCCCCCCTCAATTTAAAGCCATGCCCCCTCGTGCTGGATTTCTCCATCAGAGGAAAAAGGCTATCACTATCCACCCTATCTAAACCTCTAATCATCTTATATGTTTCAATAAGATCCTCTCTTAGCCGCCGCCTTTCCAGCGAAAACAATCCCAAATCCCTCAGCCTCTCCTCATAGGATCTCCCCTCCATACCAGGCAACATCCTGGTAAACCTCCTCTGCACCCTCTCCAAAGCCTCCACATCCTTCCTGTAATGTGGGGACCAGAACTGCACACAGTACTCCAAGTGCGGCCGCACCAGAGTTGTGTACAGTTGCAACATAACGCTACGACTCCTAAATTCAATCCCCCTACCAATAAACGCCAAGACACCATATGCCTTCTTAACAACCTTATCTACTTGATTCCCAACTTTCAGGGATCTATGCACACATACACCTAGATCCCTCTGCTCCTCCACACTATTCAAAGTCCTCCCGTTAGCCCTATACTCAACACATCTGTTATTCCTACCAAAGTGAATTACCTCACACTTCTCCGCATTAAACTCCATCCGCCACCTCTCGGCCCAACTTTGCAACCTGTCTAAGTCTTCCTGCAAACTACGACACCCTTCCTCTCTGTCTACCACACCACCGACTTTGGTGTCATCAGCAAATTTGCTAATCCACCCAACTATACCCTCATCCAGATCATTAATAAATATTACAAACAGCAGTGGCCCCAAAACAGATCCCTGAGGTACACCACTTGTAACCGCACTCCATGATGAATATTTACTATCAACCACCACCCTCTGTTTCCTATCCGCTAGCCAATTCCTAATCCAATTTCCTAGATCACCCCCAATCCCATACATCTGCATTTTCTGCAGAAGCCTACCATGGTGAACCTTATCAAACGCCTTACTAAAATCCATATATACCACGTCCACTGCCTTGCCCCCATCCACCTCCTTGGTCACTTTCTCAAAAAACTCAATAAGGTTAGTAAGGCACGACCTACCTGCCACAAAACCATGCTGACTATCACCTATCAATTAATTACTCTCCAAATAACTATAAATCCTATCCCTTATAATTTTTTCCAACATCTTGCCGACAACAGAAGTGAGACTCACCGGTCTATAATTCCCGGGGAAGTCTCTGTTCCCCTTCTTAAACAATGGGACAACATTCGCTAACCTCCAATCTTCTGGTACTATACCAGAGGCCAACGACGACCTGAAGATCAGAGCCAGAGGCTCTGCAATCACTTCTCTTGCCTCCCAGAGAATCCTTGGATAAATCCCATCCGGACCAGGGGATTTATCTATTTTCAGACCCTCCAGAATATCCTGCACATCCTCCTTATCAACTGTAATACTGTCTATTCTACTCCCTTGCAACCCAGTGTCCTCCTCAGCTATATTCATGTCCCTCTATACAGTGACACAATACACAAGGATCACTCTAAATAGTGACAAAATCCCCAGGAATGAATCTGAATACTGACATGATCCCCTAGGATTACTGAAAATATAGACACAATCCCCAAGGATCACTGTAAATAGTGACACAATTCCCAAGGATCACTGTAAATAGTGACACAATCCCCAAGGATCACTCAAAATAGTGACACAATTCCCAAGGATCACTGTAAATACTGACACAATCCCCAAGCATCGCTCTAAATAGTGACACAATCCCCAAGAATCACTCTAAATAGTGACACAATCCCCAAGGATCACTCTAAATAGTGACGCAATCCCCAAGGATCACTCTAAATAGTGACACAATCCCCAAGGATCACTCTAAGTAGTGACAATATCCACAAGGATCACACTAAATACTGACACAATCCCCAAGGATCACTCTAAATTGGGACACAATCCCCAAGGATCACTCTAAATAGTGACACAATCCCCAAGGATCACTCTAAGTAGTGAAACTATCCACAAGGATCACTCTAAATACTGACACAATCCCCAAGGATCACTCTAAACAGTGACACAATCCCCAAGGATCACTCTAAATAGAGACACAATCCCCAAGGATCACTCTAGAAATTGACACATACGTCACGGATCTCTCTATACAGTGACACAATACACAAGGATCACTCTAAACAGTGACACAATCCCCAAGGATCACTCTAATTAGTGACACAATCCCCAAGGATCAGTCCACATAGTGACACAATTCCCAAAGATCAACCTAAATAGTGACACAATCCCCAAGGATCACTCCAAATAGTGACACAATCCCCAAGGATCACTCTAAATAGTGACACAATCCCCAAGGATAACGCTAAATAGTGACACAATCCCAAAGGATCACTCTAAATACTGACACAATCCCCAAGGATCACTCTAAATTGTGACACAATCCCCAAGGATCATTCTAAATAGAAACACAATCCCAAAGAATAACTCTAAATAGTGACACAATCCCAAAGGATCACTCTAAATAGTGACACAATCCCCAAGGATCACTCTAAGTAGTGACACAATCCCCAAGGATCACTCTAAATAGAGACACAATCCCCAAGGATCACTCTAGAAATTGACACATACGTCACGGATCTCTCTATACAGTGACACAATACACAAGGATCACTCTAAACAGTGACACAATCCCCAAGGATCACTCTAATTAGTGACACAATCCCCAAGGATCATTTCACATAGTGACACAATTCCCAAGGATCACTGTAAATAGTGACACAATCCCCAAGGATCACTGAAAATAGTGACACAATTCCCAAGGATCACTGTAAATACTGACACAATCCCCAAGCATCGCTCTAAATAGTGACACAATCCCCAAGGATCACTCTAAATAGTGACACAATCCCCAAGGATCACTCTCAATAGTGACACAATCCCCAAAGATCACTCTAAATAGTGACACAATCGCAATGGATCACTCTAAATCGTGACTCAATCCCCAAGGATAACTCTAAATAGTGACACAATCCCCAAGGATAACTCTAAATAGTGACACAATCCCCAAGGATCACTCTAAATACTGACACAATCCCCAAGGTTCACTCTAAATTGTGACACAATCCCCAAGGATCATTCTAAATAGTAACACAATCCCCAAGGATCACTCTAAATAGTGACACAATCCCAAAGGATCACTCTAAATAGTGACACAATCCCCAAGGATCACACTAAGTAGTGACACAATCCCCAAGGATCACTCTAAATAGTGACACAATCCCCAAGGATCACTCTAAATTGTGACACAATCCTCAAGGATCATTCTAAATAGTAACACAATCCCCAAGGATCACTCTAAATAGTAACACAATCCCCAAGGATCACTCTAAATAGTGACACAATCCCCAAGATCACTCTAAATAGTTTCACAATCCCCAAGGATCACTCTAAATAGTGACACAATCCCCAAGGATCACTCTAAATAGTGACGCAATCCCCAAGGATCACTCTAAATAGTGACACAATCCCCAAGGATCACTCTAAATAGTGACGCAATCCCCAAAGATCACTCTAAACAGTGACACAATCCCCAAGGATCACAATAAATAGTGACACAATCCCCAAGGATCACTCTAAATAGTGACACAATCCGCAAGGATCACTCTGAATAGTGACACAATCCCCAAGGATAACTCTAAATGGTGACACAATCCCCAAGGATCACTCTAAATAGTGTCACAATCCCCAAGGATCACTCTAAATAGTGATGCAATCCCCAAAGATCAGTCTAAATACTGACACAATCCCCAAAGATCACTCTAAATAGTGACACTATCCACAAGGATCACTCTAAATAGTGTCACAATCCCCAAGGATCACTCTAAATAGTGACACAATCCCCAAGGATCACTCTAAGAAGTGACACTATCCCCAAGGATCACTCTAAATACTGACACAATCCCCAAGGATCACTCTAAATTGTGACACAATCCCCAAGGATCATTCTAAATAGTAACACAATCCCAGAGGATCACTCTAAATAGTGACACAATCCCAAAGGATCACTCTAAATAGTAACACAATCCCCAAGGATCACTCTAAATAGTGTCACAATCCCCAAGGATCACTCTAAATAGTGACACAATCCCCAAGGATCACTCTAAGTAGTGACACTATCCCCAAGGATCACTCTAAATACTGACACAATCCCCAAGGATCACTCTAAATTGTGACACAATCCCCAAGGATCATTCTAAATAGTAAGACAATCCCAGAGGATCACTCTAAATTGTGACACAATCCCAAAGGATCACTCTAAATAGTAACACAATCCCCAAGGATCACTCTAAATAGTGACGCAATCCCCAAAGATCAGTCTAAATACTGAGACAATCCCCAAAGATCACTCTAAATAGTGACACAATCCCCAAGGATCACTCTAAATAGTGTCACAATCCCCAAGGATCACTCTAAATAGTGACACAATCCCCAAGGATCACACTAGAAATTGACACATACCTCACGGATCTCTCTATACAGTGACAAAATACACAAGGATCACTCAAAATAGTGACACAATCCCAAGGAATGAATCTGAATACTGACACAATCCCCAAGGATCACTCTAGAAATTGACACATACCTCACGGATCTCTCTATACAGTGACAAAATACACAAGGATCACTCAAAATAGTGACACAATCCCCAGGAATGAATCTGAATACTGACATGATCCCCTCGGATTACTGAAAATATAGACACAATCCCCAAGGATCACTGTAAATAGTGACACAATTCCCAAGGATCACTGTAAATAGTGACACAATCCCCAAGGATCACTGTAAATAGTGACACAATTCCCAAGGATCACTGTAAATAGTAACACAATCCCCAAGGATCACTCTAAATAGTGACACAATCCCCAAGGATCACTCTAAATAGTGACACAATCCCCAAGGATCACTCGAAATACTGACACAATCCCCAAGGATCACTCTAAATTGTGACACAATCCCCAAGGATCATTCTAAATAGTAACACAATCCCAAAGAATCACTCTAAATAGTGACACAATCCCAAAGGATCACTCTAAATAGTGACACAATCCCCAAGGATCACTCTAAATAGTGTCACAATCCCCAAGGATCACTCTAAATAGAGACACAATCCCCAAGGATCACTCTAGAAATTGACACATACGTCACGGATCTCTCTATACAGTGACACAATACACAAGGATCACTCTAAACAGTGACACAATCCCCAAGGATCACTCTAATTAGTGACACAATCCCCAAGGATCATTTCACATAGTGACACAATTCCCAAGGATCACTGTAAATAGTGACACAATCCCCAAGGATCACTCAAAATAGTGACACAATTCCCAAGGATCACTGTAAATACTGACACAATCCCCAAGCATCGCTCTAAATAGTGACACAATCCCCAAGGATCACTCTAAATAGTGACACAATCCCCAAGGATCACTCTCAATAGTGACACAATCCCCAAAGATCACTCTAAATAGTGACACAATCGCAATGGATCACTCTAAATCGTGACTCAATCCCCAAGGATAACTCTAAATAGTGACACAATCCCCAAGGATAACTCTAAATAGTGACACAATCCCCAAGGATCACTCTAAATACTGACACAATCCCCAAGGTTCACTCTAAATTGTGACACAATCCCCAAGGATCATTCTAAATAGTAACACAATCCCCAAGGATCACTCTAAATAGTGACACAATCCCAAAGGATCACTCTAAATAGTGACACAATCCCCAAGGATCACACTAAGTAGTGACACAATCCCCAAGGTTCACTCTAAATAGTGACACAATCCCCAAGGATCACTCTAAATTGTGACACAATCCCCAAGGATCATTCTAAATAGTAACACAATCCCCAAGGATCACTCTAAATAGTGACACAATCCCCAAGGATCACTCTAAATAGTGACACAATCCCCAAGATCACTCTAAATAGTTTCACAATCCCCAAGGATCACTCTAAATAGTGACACAATCCACAAGGATCACTCTAAATAGTGACGCAATCCCCAAGGATCACTCTAAATAGTGACACAATCCCCAAGGATCACTCTAAATAGTGACGCAATCCCCAAAGATCACTCTAAACAGTGACACAATCCCCAAGGATCACAATAAATAGTGACACAATCCCCAAGGATCACTCTAAATAGTGACACAATCCGCAAGGATCACTCTGAATAGTGACACAATCCCCAAGGATAACTCTAAATGGTGACACAATCCCCAAGGATCACTCTAAATAGTGTCACAATCCCCAAGGATCACTCTAAATAGTGATGCAATCCCCAAAGATCAGTCTAAATACTGACACAATCCCCAAAGATCACTCTAAATAGTGACACTATGCACAAGGATCACTCTAAATAGTGTCACAATCCCCAAGGATCACTCTAAATAGTAACACAATCCCCAAGGATCACTCTAAGAAGTGACACTATCCCCAAGGATCACTCTAAATACTGACACAATCCCCAAGGATCACTCTACATTGTGACACAATCCCCAAGGATCATTCTAAATAGTAACACAATCCCAGAGGATCACTCTAAATAGTGACACAATCCCAAAGGATCACTCTAAATAGTAACACAATCCCCAAGGATCACTCTAAATAGTGTCACAATCCCCAAGGATCACTCTAAATAGTGACACAATCCCCAAGGATCACTCTAAGTAGTGACACTATCCCCAAGGATCACTCTAAATACTGACACAATCCCCAAGGATCACTCTAAATTGTGACACAATCCCCAAAGATCATTCTAAATAATAAGACAATCCCAGAGGATCACTCTAAAAGTGACACAATCCCAAAGGATCACTCTAAATAGTAACACAATCCCCAAGGATCACTCTAAATAGTGACGCAATCCCCAAAGATCAGTCTAAATACTGAGACAATCCCCAAAGATCACTCTAAATAGTGACACAATCCCCAAGGATCACTCTAAATAGTGTCACAATCCCCAAGGATCACTCTAAATAGTGACACAATCCCCAAGGATCACACTAGAAATTGACACATACCTCACGGATCTCTCTATACAGTGACAAAATACACAAGGATCACTCAAAATAGTGACACAATCCCCAGGAATGAATCTGAATACTGACACAATCCCCAAGGATCACTCTAGAAATTGACACATACCTCACGGATCTCTCTATACAGTGACAAAATACACAAGGATCACTCAAAATAGTGACACAATCCCCAGGAATGAATCTGAATACTGACATGATCCCCTCGGATTACTGAAAATATAGACACAATCCCCAAGGATCACTGTAAATAGTGACACAATTCCCAAGGATCACTGTAAATAGTGACACAATCCCCAAGGATCACTGTAAATAGTGACACAATTCCCAAGGATCACTGTAAATAGTAACACAAATCCCCAAGGATCACTCTAAATAGTGACACAATCCCCAAGGATCACTCTAAATAGTGACACAATCCCCAAGGATCACTCTAAATACTGACACAATCCCCAAGGATCACTCTAAATTGTGACACAATCCCCAAGGATCACTCTAAATTGTGACACAATCCCCAAGGATCATTCTAAATAGTAACACAATCCCAAAGAATCACTCTAAATAGTGACACAATCCCAAAGGATCACTCTAAATAGTGACACAATCCCCAAGGATCACTCGAAATAGTGTCACAATCCCCAAGGATCACTCTAAATAGTGACGCAATCCCCAAAGACCACTCCAAATAGTGGCACAATCCCCAAGGATCACTCTAAATAGTGTCACAATCCCCAAGGATCACTCTAAATAGTGACACAATCCCCAAGGATCACTCGAAATAGTGACACAATCCTCAAGGATCACTCTAAATAGAGACACAATCCCCAAGGATCACTGTAAATAGTGACACAATTCCCAAGGATCACTGTAAATAGTGACACAATCCCCAAGGATCACTCAAAATAGTGACACAATTCCCAAGGATCACTGTAAATACTGACACAATCCCCAAGCATCGCTCTAAATAGTGACACAATCCCCACGAATCACTCTAAATAGTGACACAATCCCCAAGGATCACTCTAAATAGTGTCACAATCCCCAAGGATCACTCTAAATAGTGACGCAATCCTCAAGGATCACTCTAAATAGAGACACAATCCCCAAGGATCACTCTAGAAATTGACACATACCTCACGGATCTCTCTATACAGTGACACAATACACAAGGATCACTCTAAATAGTGACAAAATCCCCAGGAATGAATCTGAATACTGACATGATCCCCTAGGATTACTGAAAATATAGACACAATCCCCAAGGATCACTGTAAATAGTGACACAATTCCCAAGGATCACTGTAAATAGTGACACAATCCCCAAGGATCACTCAAAATAGTGACACAATTCCCAAGGATCACTGTAAATACTGACACAATCCCCAAGCATCGCTCTAAATAGTGACACAATCCCCACGAATCACTCTAAATAGTGACACAATCCCCAAGGATCACTCTAAATAGTGTCACAATCCCCAAGGATCACTCTAAATAGTGACGCAATCCCCAAAGACCACTCCAAATAGTGACACAATCCCCAAGGATCACTCTAAATAGTGTCACAATCCCCAAGGATCACTCTAAATAGTGACACAATCCCCAAGGATCACTCGAAATAGTGACACAATCCTCAAGGATCACTCTAAATAGAGACACAATCCCCAAGGATCACTCTAGAAATTGACACATACCTCACGGATCTCTCTATACAGTGACACAATACACAAGGATCACTCTAAATAGTGACAAAATCCCCAGGAATGAATCTGAATACTGACATGATCCCCTAGGATTACTGAAAATATAGACACAATCCCCAAGGATCACTGTAAATAGTGACACAATTCCCAAGGATCACTGTAAATAGTGACACAATCCCCAAGGATCACTCAAAATAGTGACACAATTCCCAAGGATCACTGTAAATACTGACACAATCCCCAAGCATCGCTCTAAATAGTGACACAATCCCCAAGAATCACTCTAAATAGTGACACAATCCCCAAGGATCACTCTCAATAGTGACACAATCCCCAAGGATCACTCTGAACAGTGACACAATCCCCAAACATCACTCTAAATAGTGACACAATCGCAATGGATCACTCTAAATCGTGACTCAATCCCCAAGGATAACTCTAAATAGTGACACAATCCCCAAGGATCACTCTAAATCGTGACACAATCCAGAAGGATCACTCTCAATAGTGACACAATCCACGAGGATCATTTTAAATAGTGACACACACCCCTAGGATTCCTGGAAATCGAGACACAATCCCCAAGAATCACTCTAAATAGTGACACAATCCCCAAGAATCACTCTAAATAGTGACACATCCCCAAGAATCACAATAAATAGTGACACAATCCCCAAGATCACGCGAAATAGTGACTCAATCTCCAATTATCACCTAAATAGTGACACAATCCCCAAGGATCACTCTAAATAGTGACACAATCGCCAAGGATCACTCTAAATTGTGACACAATCCCCAAGGATCACTCTATATAGTGACACAATCCACAAGGATCACACTAAATAGTGACACAATCCACAAGGATCATTTCAAATAGTGTCACAATCCACTAGGATCACTCTAAATAGTGATGCAATCCCTAAGGATCAGACAAAATACCGACAGAATCCCAAAGGATCACTCTAAATAGTGAAACAATCTACGCGGATCACTCTAAATATTGAAACAATCCCCAAGGATCTGACTGAATAGTGACACAATCCCCAAGGATCACGCTAAATAGTGACTCAATCCCCAAGGATCACGCTAAATAGTGACACAATCCACGAGGATCAGTCTAAATAGTGACACAATAACCAAAGGACCACTCTAAATAGTGACACAATCCCCAAGGATCGCTGTAAATACTGACACAAACCCCAAGAATCACTCTGAATAGTGACACAATCCCCAAGGATCACCCTAAAAAGTGACACAATCCCCAAGGATCACTGTAAATACTGACACAAACCCCAAGAATCACTCTGAATAGTGACACAATCCCCAAGGATCACCCTAAAAAGTGACACAATCCCCAAGAATCACTGTAAGTACTGACACAAACCCTAAGAATCACTCTGAATAGTGACACCTTCCCCAAGGATCACAATAAATATTGACACAATCCTTAAGTATAACTCTCCATAGTGACATAATCCCTATGGACCACTCTAAATTGTGACACAATCCCCAAGGATCACTCGAAATAGTGACACAATCCCCAAGGATCACTCTAAATAGTGACACAATCCCCAAGGATCACTCTGAATAATGACACAATCCCCAAGGATCACTCTAAATAATGACACAATCACCAAGGATGACTCTAAATAGTGAGACAATCCCCAAGGATCACTCTCAATAGTGACACAATCCCCAAGGATCACACTCAATAGTGACACAATCCCCAAGGATCACTCTGAATAGTGACACAACCCCCAAGGATCACTCTAAATAGTGAAACAATCCCCAAGGATCACAATAAATAGTGACACAACCCCCAAGGATCACTCTAAATAGTGACGCAATCCCCAACGATCACTCTAAATAGTGACACAATCCCCAACGATCACTCTAAATAGTGACACAATCCCCCAGGATCACTCTAAATACTGACACAATCCCCAAGGATCACTCTAAATAGTGACACAATCCCCAAGGATCACTCCAAATAGTGACACAATCCCCAAGGATCACTCTAAATCGTGACACAATCCCCCAGGATCACTCTAAATAGTGACACAGTCCCCACGGATCACTCTAAATAGTGACACAGTCCCCAAGGATCACTCTAAATAGTGACTCAATCCCCCAGGATCACTCTAAATAGTGACACAGTCCCCAAGGATCAATCTCGTGACACAATCCCCAAGGGTCTCTCGAGAAAGTGAGAGGGCATCGGATCCAAGGGCCTGCTGCGCTGTGGATCCAGAACTGGCTTTCCCAAAGGAGGCAGAGAGTACGTATAGATGGGTCTTTTTCTAAATGGAGGTCGGTCACCAGTGGTGTGCCCCAGGGATCTGTTCTGGGACCCTTGCTGTTTGTCATTTTCATTAATGACCTGGTTGAGGAAGCAGAGGGATGGGTTGGTAGGTTTGTCGACGACACGATGGTTGGTGGGGTTGTGGATAGTCTGGAGGGATGTCAGAAGTTACAGAGGGACATAGATAGAATGGAAGACTGGGCGGAGAAGTGGCAGATGGACTTCAACCCAGATAAATGCACAGTGGTACATTTTGGCAGGTCGAATGGGATGAAGGAGTACAATATAAAGGGAAAGGCTCTGAGTACTGTTGAGAATCAGAAGTACTTGGGGTCCGGGTCCATAGGACTCTGAAATCGGCCCCGCAGGTGGAGGAGGTGGTTAAGAAGGCGGATGGCGTGCTGGCCTTTCTCAATCGAGGGACTGAGTTTCGGAGTCCGGGGATAATGATGCAGCTATATAAGACCCTCGTCAGACCCCACTTGGAATACTGTGCTCAGTTCTGGTCGCCTCACGATAGGAAGGATGTGGAAAAGATTGAAAGGGTGCAGAGAAGATTTACAAGGATGTTGCATGGATTGAGTGGCATGCCTTATGAGAATAGGCTGAGGGAGCTCGGTCTTTTCTCCTTGGAGAGAAGATGGATGAGAGGAGACCTAATCGAGGTATATAAGATGTTGAGAGGCATAGGTCGGGTGGACTTAGAGGCTTTTTCCCAGTTCGGAAATGGCTGCTACGAGAGGACACAGGTTTACGGTGCTGGGGTGTAGGTACAGGGGAAATGTTCGGGGGACGTTTTTCACACAGAGGATGGTGGGCGAGTGGAATCGGCTCCCTTCAGTGGTGGTGGAGGCAAACTGAACAAAGAACAAAGAACAATACAGCACAGGAACAGGGCCTTCGGCCCTCGAACCCGCGCCGCTCCCTGGTCCACATTAGACCATTCTTTTGTATCCCTCCATTCCCACTCCGTTCAAGTGGCTATCTAGATAAATCTTAAACGTTCCCAGTGTGTCCGCCTCCACCACCTTGCCTGGCAGCGCATTCCAGGCTCCCACCACCCTCTGTGTAAAATATGTCCTTCTGATATCTGTGTTAAACCTCCCCCCCTTCACCTTGAACTTATGACCCCTCGTGAACGTCACCACCGACCTGGGGAAAAGCTTCCCACCGTTCACCCTATCTATGCCTTTCATAATTTTATACACCTCTATTAAGTCTCCCCTCATCCTCCGTCTTTCCAGGGAGAACAACCCCAGTTTACCCAATCTCTCCTCATAACTAAGCCCCTCCATACCAGGTAACATCCTGGTAAACCTCCTCTGTCCTCTCTCCAAAGCCTCCACGTCCTTTCGGTAGTGTGGCGACCAGAACTGGACGCAGTATTCCAGATGCGGCCAAACCAACGTTCTGTACATCTGAAACATCAGACCCCAACTTTTATACTCTATGCCCCGTCCTATAAAGGCAAGCATGCCATATGCCTTCTTCACCACCTTCTCCACCTGTGACGTCACTTTGAAGGATCTGTGGACTTGCACACCTGGGTCCCTCTCCGTATCTACACCCTTTATGGTTCTGCCATTTATCATATAGCTCCTCCCTACATTATTTCTACCAAAATGCATCACTTCGCATTCATCAGGATTGAACTCCATCTGCCATTTCGTTGCCCAAATTTCCAGCCTATCTATATCCTTCTGTAGCCTCTGACAATGTTCCTCACTATCTGCAAGGTCCTGCCAATTTTGTGTCGTCCGCAAACTTACTGATCACCCCAGTTACACCTTCTTCCAGATCATTTATATAAATCACAAACAGCAGAGGTCCCAATACAGAGCCCTGCGGAACACCACTAGTCACAGGCCTCCAGCCGGAGAAAGACCCTTCCACTACCACCCTCTGTCTTCTGTGACCAAGCCAGTTCTCCACCCATCTAGCCAACTCCCCCTTTGTCCCATGAGATCCAACCTTTTTCACCAGCCGACCATGAGGGACTTTGTCAAACGCTTTACTAAAGTCCATATAGACGAGATCCACGGCCCTTACCTCGTCAACGATTTTGGTCACTTCTTCAAAAAACTCCACCAGGTTAGTGAGGCATGACCTCCCTCTCACAAAACCATGCTGACTATCGTTCATGAGTTTATTCCTTTCTAAATGTGCATACATCCTATCTCTAAGACACTGAATAGGAACTGAATAGGGACTTTTAAGAGACTCCTGGATGAGTACATGGGACTTAATAGGATAGAGGGTTATCGGTAGGCCTAAAAGTTAGGGATATGTTCGGCACAACTTGTGGGGCCGAAGGGACTGTTTTGTGCTGTAGTTTTCTATGTTTCTATGCTTACGTTTCCTGACCTACTAGCTGTAATTGAATTAGAATTTGACTGTATTTAATTCTTAGAAATTAGGAACACAGAGAGACTAAGTGAGTTGGTAAAGCTACAGCACAAAAAAACACTGCAAATCTATGAATCGTCAGTGTGAGGCCATCCACTTCAGTTCTGATGTTCTCGTAACAGCGAACTGCATTCTGATGTTCCAGTGCACAGTTAGCTGCGTTCTAATTCAGTAGTTCCAGTGCATTTAATTACAGGAGCTAAGTATTCTATGTTTCAATGTTTCTAAATAGTGACACAATCCCTAAGGATCACTCTAAATAGTGACACAGTCCCCAGGGATCACTCCAAATAGTGACACAATCCCCAAGGATCACTCTAAATTGCGACAAACTCCACAAGGATCACTCTAAATAGTGACACAATCCCCAAGGATCACTCTAAAAAGTGACACAGTCCCCAAGGATCACACTAAATAGTGACATAATCCCCAAGGATCACTCCAAATAGAGACACAATCCCCAAGAATCACTGTAAATAGTGACACAGTCACCAACTCACGTACACTCACACACACCCTCACCAACTCACGCACACTCACACACACACCCTCACCAACTCGCGTACGCTCACACACACAGCCCCATCAACTCGCGTACACTCACACTCACACCCTCACGAACTCGCTTACACTCACACACACACCCACACCAACTCATGTACCCTCACAAAGACACACCCGCCAACTCACGGACACACACACCCGCTCACCAACTCACCTAGGCTCACACACACACCCTCACCAACTCCCGTACACTCACACACATACCCTCACCAACTAACGTACACTCAAACACACCCTCGCCAACGCACGTACACTCACACAAACACCCTCACCAACTCGCGTATACTCAAACAAAAACACCCTCACCAACTCGCGTACACTCACTGACACACCATCACCAACTCATGTACACTCACACACACACACCCTCACCAACTCACGTACACTCACGCACACACACTCATCAATTCATGTACCCCCACAGACTCTGCAACTTGCGTACACTCTCACACACACCCTCACCAACTGGCGAATACACAAACACACCCACAACAACTCACGTACACTCACGCACACCCTCACCAAATCATGTACACTCACACACACACACCCTCACCAACTCACGTACACACACACACACCCTCACCAACTCACATACACACACACACACCCTCACCAACTCACGTACACACACACACCCTCACCCTCACCAACTCGGTAACGCACACACACATTCCATCACCAACTCATGTACACTCACATGCATTCCCTCACCAACTCGTGTACACTCACACACACCCTCACCAACTCACGTACACTCACACAGACACACTCATCAATTCTTGTACCCACAAACACTCCAACTTGCGTACACACGCACACACACCCTCACCAACTGGCGAATACACAAACACACCCACAGCAACTCACGTACCCTCACACACACCCTCACCAACTCACGTACACTCACACACGCACACACACACACACCCTCACCCTCACCAACTCGGTAACGCACACACACATTCCCTCACCAACTCGGTAACGCACACACACACACCCTCACCAACTCGGTAACGCACACACACATTCCATCACCAACTCATGTACACTCACACACACCCTCACCAACTCACGTACACTCACACACACACCCTCACCAACTCATGTACACTCACACACACCCTCACCAACTCACGTACACTCACACACACACCCTCACCAACTCATGTACACTCACACACACCCTCACCAACTCACGTACACTCACACACACACCCTCACCAACTTGCGTACACTCACACACACACCCTCACCAACTCGCGTACAGTCACACACCCCCTCTCCAACTCACGTACAGTCACTCACACACACACCAACTCACGTACACCCACCCATACACCCTAACAAACTCACGTACACACACACCCTCACCAACTCGCGTACACTCACACACACCCTCACCAACTCACGTACACTCACACACACCCTCACCAACTTGCGTACACTCACACACACACCCTCACCAACTCACGTACACTCACACACCCTCACCAACTCGCGTACTCTCACACACACCCTCTCCAACTCACGTACACTCTCACACATACCCTCACCAACTCACATACACTCTCACACACACCCTCACCAACTCATGTACACTCTCAAACTCCCTCACCAACTCGCGTACACTCACACACACCCTCACCAACTCACGTACCCTCACACACACACCCTCACCAACTTGCGTACACTCACACACACCCTCACCAATTCATGTACACTCACACACACCCTCAACATCTCGCGTACACACCCACGCACACCCTCACCAACTCACGTACACTCACGCACACCCCCTCACCAACTCACATCCACTCACACACACCATCACCAACTCACGTACACTCAAATACGCCCTCACCAACTCACGTACACACACACACACACCCTCACCAACTCGCATACACTCACACTCACACCCTGACGAACTCGCTTACACTCACACACACACCCCCACCAACTCATGTACCCTCACAAAGACACACCCACACCAACTCATGTAACCTCACAAAGACACACTCGCCAACTCACGGACACACACACACCCTCACCCACTCACCTAGGCTCACACACACACACACACCAACTCGCGTACACTCACACACACACCCTCACCAACTCGCGTACACTCACACACACACACCCTCACCAACTAACGTACACTCAAACACACCCCCGCCAACGCACGTACACTCACACAAACACCCTCATCAACTCGCGTGTACTCACACAAAAACACCCTCACCAACTCGCGTACACTCAGTGACACACCCTCAACAACTCGTGTACACTCACACACACACACCCTCACCAACTCACGTACACTCACGCACACACACTCATCAATTCATGTACCCTCACACACTCACCAACTTGCGTACACTCTCACACACACCCACACCAACTGGCGAATACACAAACACACCCACAACAACTCACATACACTCACACACACCCTCACCAAATCATGCACACTCACACACACACACCCTCACCAACTCACGTCCACTCACACATATTCCCTCACCAACTCGCATACCCTCACATACACCCTCACAAACTCACGTACACACACACCCTCACCAACTCACGTACACTCACACACACCCTCACCAACTCGCGTACACTCACACTCACACCCTCACGAACGCGCTCACACTCACACACACACCCAATCCAGTTCATGTACACTCACAAAGACACACTCGCCAACTCACGGACACACACACACCCTCACCAACTCACCTAGGCTCACACACACACCCTCACCAACTCACGTACACTCATGCACACACCCTCACCAACTAACGTACACTCAAACACACCCTCACCAACTCACGTACACTCACACACACACCCTCACCAACTCGCATACACTCACACACACACCCTCACCAACTCACGTACACTCACACACACACCCTCACCAACTCACGTACACTCACACACACACCCTCACCAACTCACCTACACTCACACACACACCCTCACCAACTCATGTACACTCACACACACACACCCTCACCAACTCACGTACACTCACACACCCTCACCAACTCACGTCCACTCTCACACACACACCCTCATCAACTCGCGTCCACTCACACACACCCTCCCCAACTCAAGTCCACTCACACACATTCCCTCACCAACTCGCATACCCTCACACACACCCTCACCAACTCACGTACACTCACACACACACCCTCACCAACTCGCATACCCTCACACACACCCTCACCAACTCAAGTCCACTCACACACATTCCCTCACCAACTCGCATACCCTCACACACACCCTCACCAACTCACGTACACTCACACACACACCCTCACCAACTCGCATACCCTCACACACACCCTCACCAACTCGCATACCCTCACACACACCCCCGCCAACGCACGTACACTCACACAAACACCCTCACCAACTCGCGTGTACTCACACAAAAACACCCTCACCAACTCGCGTACACTCAGTGACACACCCTCAACAACTCGTGTACACTCACACACACACACCCTCACCAACTCACGTACACTCACGCACACACACTCATCAATTCATGTACCCTCACACACTCACCAACTTGCGTACACTCTCACACACACCCACACCAACTGGCGAATACACAAACACACCCACAACAACTCACGTACACTCACACACACCCTCACCAAATCATGCACACTCACACACACACACCCTCACCAACTCACGTCCACTCACACATATTCCCTCACCAACTCGCATACCCTCACACACACTCTCACCAACTCACGTACACTCACACACACCCTCACCAACTCACGTACACTCACACACACACACTCACCAACTCACGTACACTCACACCCACACCCTCACCAATTCATGTACACTCACACACACCCTCACCAATTCATGTACACTCACACACACCCTCACCAACTCACGTACACTCACACACACACCCTCACCAACTCACGTACACTCACACACACACCCTCACTAATTCACGTACACTCACACACACCCACACCAATTCATGTACACTCACACACACCCTCAACATCTCGCGTACACTCACACACACACACTCACAAAATCACGTACACTCACACACGCCCTCACCAACTCACGTACATTCACACACACCCCTTCACCAACTCACGTACACTCAGACACGCCCTCATCAACTCGCATATACCCTCACACACACCCTCACCAACTCACGCACACTCACTCACACACACACGCACCCTCACCAACTCACGTACACTCACACACACACCCTCACCAACTCACGCACACTCATGCACACACCCTCACCAACTCGCGTACACTCACACACACCCTCACCAACTTACGCACACTCATGCACACACCCTCACCAACTCGCGTACAGTCACACACCCCCTCTCCAACTCACGTACAGTCACTCACACACACACCAACTCACGTACACCCACCCATACACCCTCACAAACTCACGTACACACACACCCTCACCAACTCACGTACACTCACACACACCCTCACCAACCCGCGTACACTCACACTCACACCCTCACGAACGCGCTCACACTCACACACACACCCAATCCAGTTCATGTACACTCACAAAGACACACTCGCCAACTCACGGACACACACACACCCTCACCAACTCACCTAGGCTCACACACACACCCTCACCAACTCACGTACACTCATGCACACACCCTCACCAACTAACGTACACTCAAACACACCCTCACCAACTCACGTACACTCACACACACACCCTCACCAACTCGCATACACTCACACACACACCCTCACCAACTCACGTACACTCACACACACACCCTCACCAACTCACCTACACTCACACACACACCCTCACCAACTCACGTACACTCACACACACACACCCTCACCAACTCACGTACACTCACACACCCTCACCAACTCACGTCCACTCTCACACACACACCCTCATCAACTCGCGTCCACTCACACACACCCTCCCCAACTCAAGTCCACTCACACACATTCCCTCACCAACTCGCATACCCTCACACACACCCTCACCAACTCACGTACACTCACACACACACCCTCACCAACTCGCATACCCTCACACACACCCTCACCAACTCAAGTCCACTCACACACATTCCCTCACCAACTCGCATGCCCTCACACACACCCTCACCAACTCACGTACACTCACACACAAACCCTCACCAACTCGCATACCCTCACACACACCCTCACCAACTCGCATACCCTCACACACACCCTCACCAACTCACGTACACTCACACACACACTCACCAACTCACGTACACACACACACACACCCACACCAATTCATGTACACTCACACACACCCTCAACATCTCGCGTACACACCCACACACACCCTCACCAACTCACGTACACTCACACACACCCTCACCAACTCACGTACATTCACACACACCCCCTCACCAACTCACGTACACTCACACACGCCCTCACCAACTCGCATATACCCTTACACACACCCTCACCAACTCGCGTGCACTCACACACACCCTCACCAAATCATGTACACTCACACACACGCCCTCATCAACTCACGTACACTCACACACACACACTCACCAACTCGCGTACACTCACACACACACACTCACCAACTCACGTACACTCACACAGACACACTCATCAATTCATGTACCCTTACACACTCACCAACTTGCGTACACACACACACGCACCCTCACCAACTGGCGAATACACAAACACACCCACAACAACTCACGTACCCTCACACACACCCTCACCAACTCGCGTGCACTCACACACGCACACACACACACCCTCACCCTCACCAACTCGGTAACGCTCACACACATTCCCTCACAAACTCACGTACACTCACATGCATTCCCTCACCAACTCACGTACACTCACACACACACCCTTTGTCAAGGGCAGGTCGTGCCTTACGAGCCTGGTTGAGTTCTTTGAAAATGTGACCAAACACATTGACGAAGGAAGAGCGGTGGATGTGGTCTATATGGACTTCAGCAAGGCGTTCGATAAGGTCCCCCTGCAAGACCTCTTGAGAAAGTGAGAGGGCATGGGATCCAAGGGGCTGTTGCCTTGTGGATCCAGAACTGGCTTGCCTGCAGAAGGCAGAGAGTGGCTGTGGAGGGGTCTTTCTCTGCATGGAGGTCAGTGACCAGTGGAGTGCCCCAGGGATCTGTTCTGGGACCCTTGCTGTTTGTCATTTTCATAAATGACCTGGATGAGGAAGTAGAGGGATGGGTTGGTAAGTTTGCTGACGACACCAAGGTAGGTGGTGTTGTGGATAGTTTGGAGGGATGTCAGAAGTTGCAGCGAGACATAGATAGAATGCAAGACTGGGCGGAGAAGTGGCAGATGGACTTCAACCCGGATAAGTGTGTGGTGATCCATTTTGGCAGATCCAATGGGATGAAGCAGCAGTATAATATGAAGGGTACCATTCTTAGCAGTGTAGAGGATCAGAAGGACCTTGGGGTCCGGGTCCATAGGACTCTTAAATCGACCTCGCAGGTGGAGGATGCGGTCAAGAAGGCGTACGGCGTACTGGCCTTCATTAATCGAGGGATTGAGTTTAGGAGTCGGGAGATAATGCTGCAGCTTTATAGGACCCTGGTTAGACCCCACTTGGAGTACTGCGCGCAGTTCTGGTCACCTCATTACAGGAAAGATGTTTAAGCCATTGAAAGAGTGCAGAGGAGATTTACAAGGATGTTGCCTGGATTGGGGGGCATGCCTTATGAGGATAGGTTGAGGGAGCTTGGTCTCTTCTCCCTGGAGAGACGAAGGATGAGAGGTGACCTGATAGAGGTTTACAAGATGTTGAGAGGTCTGGATAGGGTAGACTCTCAGAGGCTATTTCCAAGGGCTGAAATGGTTGCTACGAGAGGACACAGGTTTAAGGTGCTGGGGGGTAGATACAGAGGAGATGTCAGGTAAGTTTTTCACTCAGAGGGTGGTGGGTGAGTGGAATCGGCTGACGTCGGTGGTGGTGGAGGCAAACTCGTTGGGGTCTTTTAAGAGACTTCTGGATGAGTACATGGGATTTAATGGGATTGAGGGCTATAGATAGGCCTAGAGGTGGGGATGTGATCGGCGCAACTTGTGGGCCGAAGGGCCTGTTTGTGCTATGGCTTTCTATGTTCTATGTTCTATGTTCTACACCCTCACCAACTTGCGTACACTCACACACACCCTCACCAACTCACGTACACTCACACACCCTCACCAACTCACGTACACTCACACACACCCTCTCCAACTCACGTACACTCTCACACATATCCTCAACAACTCACGTACACTCTCACACACACCCTCACCAACTCATGTACACTCTCACAGACCCTCACCAACTCGCGTACACTCACACACACACACCCTCACCAACTTGCGTACACTCACACACACCCTCACCAAATCATATACACTCACACACACCCTCAACATCTCGCGTACACACCCACACACACCCTCACCAACTCACGTACGCTCACACACACACCCTCACCAACTCACGTACACTCACGCACACCCCCTCACCAACTCACATACACTCACACACACCATCAGCAACGCACGTACACTCAAATACGCCCTCAACAACTCACGTACACACACACACACACCCTCACCAACTCACGTACAGTCACACACACCCTCACCAACTCACGTACACTCGCACACACCCTCACCAACTCACGTACAATCACACACACCCTCACCAACTCACGTACACTCACACACACCCTCACCAACTCACGTACACTCGCACACACCCTCACCAACTCACGTACACTCACACACACACCCTCACCAACTCATGTACACTCACACACACCCTCACCAACTCACGTACACTCTCCCACACACACATTTACACAATATTACACACACACACTCTCTCACACACTTACACAAACTCACACTCTCACATCACTCACACACCCTCTCAAATGCACATTCAGGAATTTGTATATCCTCACTGTCCCAAACACACACTCTCTCACACACTCTCACACAAACACACACTCACATTCTCTGGTACACACACTAACATACATGCGCACAATCACAAGCTGTCTCTCGTGGACACGCTCACAGACAGACACACTCTAATCTTCAATCTTCCATGACAAAAACACCCACAAACACAGACACTATCAAGCACTCTCAGACCTGACACAATCCACACGCCCTCTGCCCCCCTGTGTCACCCTCACACACTCCCACACTCTCGCTCCCTCTGTCACACTCCCTCTCTTTATATACTGCATGCACCCACAAACACAAAAACACACATGCAAACTCACACGCTTGCACGCTCACACACTTGCACACTCACACTTCTCACACACTCTTTCACACAATCCCTCTGTAACATTCACTCCCTCACTCACACTTTCCTCTCACAAACTCACACTCCCACTCACTCCCTCCCTCTGCCCCAGAACACAGCTTCTCTCAGGCCACTTCATATCACTGATCCTTCTCTCCCCACCTCTCACCCCTTCTCTTTATCTGACCCCACTTCTGTCTCTCTCACCCCACCCAATTCTCCCCCTCAGCCCATCTCTATTCTGTGTCTCTCACTCTCTCAGTCCACACGCACACCTCTCTCTCTCATTCGCACTGCATCTCCCACTCACCTCATTTGTCTTCCTCGACCTCTTACCCACTCTGTATCCATCACTCTCTCTGCCCATTTCTCTCCCTCTCTCTCACCACAGTTCCCTCTTTCCTGTTGGACCTTCTCCTCCATTTCTCTTGCCAATGTCATCACATCTTGTCTAAAGTGTGTGACCCAGAACAGGACACAATACTCCAGCTGATCTATTTAATGTGAACACAGCACAGGGTCCATTACGATGGAGCTGTCTTCCTCTGAGTTTCAGTTACTATTATGAACACCATTCCTCTCACAATATCTGCTTCCACACAATCCCTTCCACATTCGCAGGTCCTGTCTCTCTCTCTCTGTCTCCCTCTCCACATCTGGACCCATTTCTCTCCCCCCATAAGGTTGTGTATCAGACGTGGGGCCTGTATCAGTTGGTGTCTGTGCGTTACTTGTCACAGTTAAATCTGCATATTTACTGCTCTAAGAGATGATGTGTTTGTATCTGCTGCAGGCTCTGAGGGTCTGAGGTTAAATAGTTCCAGATTATTGATTCACATCATTTTACAATCTATGTTCACCCAGAACCCACTTAATTCACATCACTGAATGTCCACAGTTAAATACCACACAGAGAGAGACACGGTGACATTTGAAACTTCATTACTGAAACGTCACAGCCCAGTGACAGATATCACTGAAACAATGTGAAATCGAGAGATGGGACTGATGGTGTTTGAGTGGACAGCATCTTTCCACTTGTTGTTAGATGATAAATGTGATCAACAGAATCCAGTGTTTGGAAAGATTTCATTTTATCTAAAGATAATTATCCATCACTGAACTCAATGTCGCAATCTGTTTGTTCAAATATTTTTTTAAAATCTTGTTGCTCCCTCAGTGTCCCTGAGGTGATTCTGCAGTGTATATATTAAAGGCTTTGGGAATAGGTAACCTCAGAGTTTAAGACAGAGAGACTGCCAGCAGCTCGAAGGGACACTTCACTTCACACTGAAGATGCATCTTCCAATCGACATGGCTGAGAAAATAATCTACCCAATCATTGCCATTATTGGTGTTCCTGGTGAGTGACTCTAACCATTGAGGTTGTGTAAATCTGTGTGTGAGCGGCTCTCTGATTCTAAACTCTGAATGAAAATGCTCAATGCTGATCTCATTGTCACTGTTATACAGAGACCAGGTGAAAGATGTAATTCACTTAAATCAAGTTCCTTGAAATATCTCTGTGGTTTTAATCCTTTTCATCAACTGACACAACCAACTCTGCACGTAATTCATAGTCTCAAGAATCAATGAAGTTATTGTATTTAGTGGAATCTTGTGTCATGTTCGATTGGATTTCAGTTACAGCGATCAACCTGAAATAAAATTTAGTGGGAGGAAGAATAAAATTAACCTTTGATTGTGGATCAGTAACCAGAGCGGAATATCTGACACAAGTTAACAAGTATTGCAGGGTGTAGTTGTCAGTGTAGAATTATACTCATTGTGTCTTGTTGTTCACCAGAGTGGTATACCTGATTGAAGTATCCATCTATTTCTGGCACTATCTATCCGAGTCGAATTGTATTGTGATTGTACAAAAGTACTGGAATGAAATAAGTTGGTTTAATTTCAATGATATATATTTTTTGTTGGGTGAGTGAGATCTCCATTCCATGGAGCTGTCTCTGTGTTTAATCTTTGGAATAGCTTGGAAATAGGAAGCGATTGGCTTTGTTCTAATGATGTTTTGTGGTCAGTGTGTGATGTGAAATGCCTCGGTAACTCGGTTATGGATTGAAAAGAAACAGGTTTCAGCTAGTTCCTGATATTTAAACAACCCAATAACAGAGGGGCAATATTCTGTGATTTGTATTTCAAAAATGTTGTGATTTTCTCGCATTTCTATTAATCTATCAATGAACTCCAATGTTTTATTTTCCGCATTGTTCTGGTTATATCTGAACTGTGTTGCTTCTGAAAGCGATTTGTGAATCTGATCACCTGAAGCCCTGAACTCCTCGAAAACATTCAGATACTTGATTTCTACAGAGTGATTGGGAAACATATTGTTCTGATCAGAATGAAGAACCTGACACTGAGCTGTGGTGAAATTAATTTCCAATTCCAATACCCAATTTGCAAGTTTATAATTTATTATTAATGTGTTATTGTGTTGAGTTGTATTCTTCCACTCTGCTCATTCTCATTCTCAGTTTGGATTGGTTGGTAAATTTTGGAACGATAATTTTGCTTCTTGATTCCATATTGTTGATGTAAATGGTGAAGGAACGTGATCTCAGCGCTGATCCTTGTGGAAAACCACTTCCCACCTTCCAGCAATCAGAGTAAATCCCTTTAACTCCCACTGCCTGTGTTGTGTCTTTGTAACCAGCTTCTAGTCATTCTGCTGCTGGTCCTCTAACTCCACTTGCTCTGAGTTGACTGAAGTCTGTTAACTTACTGAAGGTATCGAGAAACACCATGTGTCGGACATCGACCAGATCATTCCTGATAATTGTGAAAATTATTCAATGAAATCTGTCAAGAATGATCTTAATTTTGGAACATGTGCTGAATGCTCTTTATCACAGCCTGTGTTACTTGATGTATTTTTTTTACTCTTTTGAAGTTAGTTCATTTATTTTTTTATGTTGAGGTTGTGACTGGACAACTGCTCTTTGGATTTTTAAAAATTTAATTTCTGTTTAAACTCAAAGAACATAAACCTTCTATTGTTTTCCATTCCAGTGGGTAACTTCTGATGATCAGCTGCTTAAGAAGGCAGACATGACAATTTTCTTCATTAGCTGATGTATCAAAGATAGGAGCAGGGAGGTGATGATGGAGATGTATGAAACACTCATTTGTCTTCAGCTCGAGGACTGTGAGGAGTTCTGGGGGCCTCACTAGACGGAGGATGTGATTGCTCTGGAAGGAACGCAAAGGAGATTCACCAGGATGTTGCCTGGGCAGCAGTGTTTCTGCAGTGAAGACAGGCTGGTTAGGCTGGGGTTGCTTTCCACAGAACAGTGAAGGCGGAGTGCGGACATCATTGAGGTGTTCAAAATTATGAGGGACAAAGATAGGATTGTTGAGAAGAAACTTCTTCCCCTGAGCAGAGGGGTCAATGTCCAAGGTGTGTAGACTAAGGTCAGCAGCAGGAGGGTTAGAGGGTTTCTGAGGAAAATAAAATGTTCCTGTGTCATTTCAGAAATGCTGCTGGTCATCCTGCACAGCAAGATCCCACAATCACACTGCAATGTGAGAGCAGCCAGATTTAAAACACAATTGTCGGTGTGAATTGGTGAAAATCTAAAACACATCATCACAGATTCACCCTCAGTAACACAATCACTGTTTACAAATCCATCCTTTTGGGAGGAGCAAGGGATTGATTAAGGGAAGAAAAATAGAGTATGAAAGTAATCTACCGTGGAACATGACAACTGACTTCAAAAAATATCTATCGGTATGTAAAGAGACACAGATTGACAAACTAGGACCTTTGCAGTCAGAAATGGGAGATACTCTAACGGGGGACAAAGTAATAGCTGAGGAAATAAATTGAAGATTGCTTCGATCTTCAGAAAGGAAGACATGAATAATGTGCCAAAAGTTCTGAGAGGAACAAGTTTTAGAGAGAAACTGAAGGAAATTTGAATTTGCAGAGAAATGCTTTTGGGGAAAATGATGGGATTGAAGGTGGATAAATCTCCAGGTCCTGATAACCTTCATCCCAGAGTACTTAAGGAAGTCTTCCTGGGAATAGCAGATCCAATGGTGGTTCTTTTCCAATTTTATTGGACTCTGGGCTGATTCCTACAGATTGGAGGGTAGCTAATGCAAGCCCGGTATTCAGACAGGACTGGAGAGAGAAAACAGTGAACTATAGACCAGTGAGCCTAACGTCGGTGCTGGGGAAGTTGCAAGAGTCAAATTTCAAGGATTTGATAACTCGGTATTTGGAAGGCAGCGCCATAATCAGACAAAGTCAGCATGGATTTACTGAAGGGAAATCATGATTGGAATATCTTGGAATTGTTTGAGGGTGGAACCGGTAGAGTTGACCGAGGGGAACCAGTGGATGTGGTTTATTTAGTCTTCCAGAAGGGTTACTGAATGCATCATCTCCAAATTTGCAGATGGTACAAAGCAGGGTGGGAGGGTGAACTGTGAGGAGGGTGCAGAAAATATTCAGCGTGATTTGGACAGTCTGAGGGTGTGGTCATACGCATGGCAGATGCAGTTGAATGTGGATCACTGTGAGGATATCGACTCTGGTAGGAATATTAGGAAGACAAGTTATTATTGAATGGGTGTAAATTGAGGGAGGTGGATTCTCATCAAAACCTTGGTCTCCTCGTGCATCATTCACTGCACGGAACCAGGCAGGTACAGCAGGCAGGAATGGAGCTAAATGGTCTGTAAGCTTTCATAGCGACATGATTCCTATTGAGGGATAGGGATGAGTTGCTGCAATTTATAAAGGATTGGTGAGGCCACACCTGGAGAGTTTTGTACAGTTTTGGTGTCCTGATCTGAGGAAGGATGTCCTTGCTATAGAGGAAGTACAGCGACGGTTTACCAGGCTGATTCCTGGGATGGCAGGTCTGTAATATGAGGAGAGATTAGATTGGTTAGGATTATATTCAGTAGAAATTTATAGAGTGAGAGGGGACCTCATGGAAACGTATTAAATTCTAACAGAATGAGGCAGGGTTGATTCAGAAAGAATGTTCCCAATGGTGGGGGAGTCGAGAACTCGGGGTCATAGTTTTAGGATTATGGACAAACCTTTTGGAGCTGAGGTGGGGAGAAATTTATTCAGTCAGAGGGTGGTGAATGTGTGGGATTCACTACCACAGAATGTTGTTAAGACAATTGCATTCAGAATAGTGAGAGGGGATCTCATAGACACTTATAAAATTCAAACAGGATTCGAACGGGTCGATTCAGAAAGAAAGTTACCAATGGTGGGGGAGTCCACAACTCGCTGTCTTAGTTTGATGATAAGGGAAAACCTTTTTAGAACTGAGGGGAGGAGAAATTTCTTCAGTCAGAGGGTGGTGAATGTGTGGAATTCACAGGCATTCTGTGACTTCAAAAATAAATGAGATATAGCTCTCGGGGCTAAAGGGATAAAAGGATATGGGGTCAGGGTGAATCAAGTTATTAAATTTGATGATCAGCCACAATAAAATTGAATGGTGGCGCAGGCTCCTACTCACGCTTCTAGTTTATATGTTTCAATGACTGGGGAGCTCGGCTGGAATGATACAGTGGAGGACCCCCTAAACACGTCCTCTCTCCCCCCACCCACCCTCCCTCACCCCCCAACCCCCTCCCCCCGACACTTTATCTTCTCACCGCTCCCTTCCTCTCGGCCTTCTCTCTCTCTCTCTCTCTTACACCTTCCTCTTTTTCTCTCTCTCCCTCACTGATAACACAATCTAACAAGAACGTTGGGTGGGAGAGTTTGAAAACCGACAATTGCATCCTGAGTGGAATGAATTGCCGCGGCTGCTGCAGTTTTATTTAATGATTGATCTCATAAAATTAAACACAGTAACTGTATGGAATGAAGTGAATGGAAAAGGCATCCTGAGGGCCCTGAGATTAGGCCTTGAATTGAGGCCTAGTCCCAGAGGATGTGCAATAAACCTTGGGGACAAAGAACAGAATTCTCCCCAGCCCAGTGAAACAGAACTGTCCTTTCCAGCCCCAAAACATCCCACACATGGAGGGAAAGGGCGAGAGGGGAAAAGAGAACCACTGTTCCCCACCCTTTGTCCCGCCCGCACACCCCTCATACACCCCACAACAATAAAACAACAGCAAATCACAAGGGGATTTTATTTTACATGAACTACAAGATGCAACATTGAAGCAAATGGTTGGAGAGAGAGAGGGAACGTTGTGATGACAGAGGCCGAGATATTGAACCCCCTGCCCTACCCACTCCCTCATAAAAAATGATAAATCCTCCAAATCGCACCACCCTGTCTAAAAACACAAACAGGACACAGGGATTGAGATAAGTCTTTACCAAGGCCAGGGGTTTGATTTTTAGCCCCTCCACCCTCCCAAATTTCCCTTTTAAGTTGTGTGGTTACAATTTGCAGTTCTGTATATGCTGCAGGTCATTGATGCACAGCAGGATTCCATGCGCAGCAATGTTTCCACACCGCCCAGCCCAGTCGGCAAGTGGCTCAAACCTCAACTGGGAAGAAACTGTTCATTTCCTCAGGATACATTTCAAAACAGACTGTCTCAGGACTGGAGTGTTTGAACATCACGCTTTCTGGAAAGATGTGACAGGGACATCAGCAGTTACTGCTCTCAGGAAACCCTCTACCCCCGAATCCTGTGACATTTTCCCTCCACCCCAACTCCACAATGTTCAGCTATCTCTCCCCCTGTTTAACCTGATCCTCCCGTTTCTCTCTCACTCCCACATTCTGTAACATCAACCTTTCCTCAGCCTGTCCCCCAACTCTCTCACTCCCTCTCTCTCACAAGCCATACATTGGAGATACAGAGACACAGATAGAGAGACAGTGACATGAGACAGAGGTTGATGCCCTTTTAACAAGCCACGCCAAATTCCCCAAAGAGGAACACCTTGCTTTGTGATGTGTGAAAGGTGTGTGGGAAGGTGTGAACTGTTCTTCATTAACATTTAGTGGTTAATCAACAGAAATATCTGACACTCAATTTAAGTGAACAATTAACAATTTATGTATTTAACCAGCAGGGAACTTTAGATAAAGAAGTAGCATTGTGATTAAAGTAAGATTCTACTGGAATGCAGTTCAAATAAACACAAGGACATTCACTAACAGAAAAAAAAGAACATAATTTAGGAAAACCTTTGGCGTTCGTCTCTCTATTCCGCTGCTTGCGAGTTACGTCTGATTCAGATCGATAGATGGAGAGGTCTATTCAGTGATAATCAAAGCTGGAGAGAGCTGCTCTTTCCCTCTCTGGGCTTTGAGAGGTGGCAGTCCTTCAGTTGAACTGCAGGCAGGCAGTTGATCCCCTGTTTTTGTACTGTGATGACCTCTGAATTTTCCTGCACCAGGAGTGATCTGATCTTGTCAACAGCAATAAATTAACATTTGATAGCTTCCTGATAGCTGAGTGCCTTCTTTGAACTGATAGGCTGAACTCAAAATTCAAAAACCTGCAAAGCCTGTTACCATGGCGATCCTGATGCTTGGCCTTTGCTGCAAATGTTGCAGTCGGTGTACTCTGGCTGTACCTGCATTTGAAGCCTCCAAGCATTGACACAAGTGCAGCTTGAAAGGGACACAAAACCAGCTTTTAAAGGGACCACACTTCACAAACTCAGCTTCCCAACACCAGACATAGAGCGAGAGCTCCGACAATCACCACCACAGCAAACTGTATTCAAATAGAACCCTGTGCATTTCATTTCACCCTCACATTTATCTCTCTGCCTCACACACATTTTTTATTCCACAATTACACACGCTTCTCGTTAAAGAACTTTCATTCCAGGCCATCAAGAATTATTTACAGTGATGAGATTAATTGTTAATCTGACCTCACTGCTGTTAATTTAGAGATTTCTGATGCAACTTGTGCACAGGAAGATCCAAAGCACAGAGGCAGTTTCAAAATTCAGTTCAGAGTTTATGATAATTGTTTTCTGTGTGTGTGTTTCTTGTTTTAATGTACAAACTGAGGCTGGAATATTGGTCGCACAGTAAGATCCCACAGGCAGCAATGTGATATTGGCTGAATGTCCCCTCAGTCCTCTGCAGAAAGTGATCATGAACTCCCTCAGTCCCATTGTTCAAGTTGAAGCTTTTTTATATTCAAGGCCTTGGAGCCTTCTTTGCAGTCAGTGAGCGATTTTCAAAGAGGATGATCATTGTTACAAGGCAGGCAAAGGGCCCAGGAGAGTGTGTGCACAGCAAGATCCCACAGCAGCTGCACTGTGAAACTAATCAAATGAGACACAGCCCTACCCCTGCCTCCATCCTCACACCTGCTGTCAGCCCCTTCCCCCAAAGCACCCAACAGAAATCCCCACACACCTTCCACTCTGTGTGTGTGCATTGTTCCAAGTCTGGAGAATTCCCTTCACTTCCCTGGAAAGATGAAACTCTCTCTTAACACTGAGACAACCTTTAAAGCAAGTTCTGCAGCAAGATCGCACAAGGTGCAGTTCGCACTGTGGAGTGTGTTTTACACCGTTTAATGGAATGTAACCCTGAAAAGTGTGAGCTGATACACTTTGGAAGGAGTAATTTGACAAGGAAGTACTCAATGAATGTTCGGACGACAGGAAGATCTATGGTAGAATGTGACCTTGGCGTATTTGACCACAGATCTTTGAAAGCAGAAGGGCATGTTAGGAGGGAGGTGAAAATTGCAGATGGGACACTTGCCTTTATCAATCGAGGCATAAATGACAAAAGCAGGGAAGTTATGTTGGAATTGTCTCGATCTTTGGTGAGGCCCCAGCTGGAGTACTGTGTGCAGTTCTGATCACCACATTATAGGAAGGATGTGTTTGCGCTGGATGGGGGTACTGAGGAGATTCACCAAGATGCTGCCTTGGATGGAAGATCAACGTTATGAAAAGATGTTGCGTGGGCTTGGGTTATTAACGTTTTAGCAGAGAAGACTGAGGGGCGACCTGATCGAGGTAGACAAGATTATGAGGGCCATGGACAGAGTGGATAAGGAGCAACTGTTCCCCATATCTGAAGGGTCAGTCACAAGGGGACATAGGTTCACGGTGGGGGTCAGGAGGTTTTGGGGGAGCGGTGTGAGGAAAGATGTTTTTCTCCAGAGGGTGGTGAGGGTCTGGGATGCGCTGCCTGGGAGGGTGGTGGAGGTGGCTTGCCTCACATCCTTTAAAAAGTATCTGGATGAGCACTTGGCACATCATAATATTCAGGGCTCTGGGCCAAGTGCTGACAGATGGGGTTAGGTGGGATTTCAAGTATTTCTAATGTGACAGTGCAGACTCGATGGGCCGAAGGGCCTCTTCTGCACTGTATAGAACATAGAACATAGAACAGTACAACACAGAACAGGCCCTTCGGCCCACGATGTTGTGCCGAGCTTTATCAGAAACCAAGATCAAGCTATCCCACTCCCGATCATCCTGGTGTGCTCCATGTGCCCATCCAATAACCGCTTAAATGTTCCTAAAGTGTCTGACTCCACTATCACTGCAGGCAATCCATTCCACACCCCAACCCCTCTCTGCGTAAAGAACCTACCTCTGATATCCTTCCTGTATCTCCCACCACGAACACAAAAGTTATGCCCCCTTGTAATAGCTCCATCCACCTGAGGAAATAGTCTTTGAACGTTCACTCTACCTATCCCCCTCATCATTTTATAAACATCTACTTAGTCTCCCCTCAGCCTCCTCCACTCCAGAGAGAACAGCCCCAGCTCCCTCAACCTTTCCTCATAAGACCTACCCTGCAAACCAGGCAGCATCCTGGTAAATCTCCTCTGCACTCTTTCCAGGGCTTCCACATCCTTCTTATAGTGAGGTGACCAGAACTGCACACAATATTCCAAAAGTTGTCTCACCAAGGTCCTGTACAGTTGCAGCATAACCCCACGGCTCTTAAACTCCAACCCCCTGTTCATAAAAGCTAACCCTCTACAGGCCTTCTTCACAGCTCTATCTACTTGAGTGGCAACCTTTAGAGATCTGTGGATATCGACCCCAAGATCTCTCTGTTCCTCCACAGTCTTCAGAACCCTGGATGATTCTATTGTTCTATAACCTCTCATTCTTGGTTCTCCTCATTCTCTCTCACTCTTTCCTTCCCTCAATTTCTTCCAATCAGACAGAAACATTCAATTGGAGAGAGAGAGAGTTCCACAGAGAGAATCTTCTAAACCTGAATTAAAATGCCAGCCCTGCTCCATCCTGCCCACCCCCTGTCCCCTCTCAGTCTCTGGAAGCCGCCCAACTCCCTCTTCCAGTTTGGGAAGCGGCTGCTGATTCCTTCAGGACACTTTTTAAATCCTCCCAGACTATCTGACAGGGTTTGAGTGGAGCTGCACCTGGTGGCCACACACTGGAGACTCTCACATCCTGTCTCTCTTTCTCAAATGCTCTCCCTCCATCACCACCTCTGCTTTGACCTTCCACTCCCCTCGAGCCTCCCTCTGTCTCTGCTCCACTCCCTACTTCTCTTTTCTCCTCCTGCCACGATCTCTCTCTCTCATTGTAAAGATGGATGTTCTTATCTCGGCCCAGGTCTTTGCAACCACACCCACCACCTCTTACTCCATCCCTCCTTCTAACTTCCTATTTCTGTCCATATCTCTGCTTCTTTCCCTCTCTTTCATGTGCACTGTGTTGAAAGGAGCGATGCAATATTTCTGAGCCACACTGCCAATAACCACAAATCATATTGCTGTGAGGGGGTGGGAAGAACCACCTTATCTGGGGGTCTCCAGTTTGGAGTCAGTGCCCAGCTTCCTGTCTCTGGAGAATAGCCTCAGTCAGAGCCCTGAGATTCCTTATTTACAGAAATCTACCAATAGATCGATTAATTTATTCATTAATAACTACTGGGAGGCTCATTTTACAAAGTCTACCAAAGGAATGGACACAGCTTGTCCCCAGTTTAAAGAGGGGAGTTTATCTCTTTCTGTCACTGAGGGGATATGTATCCAAACTCAGAATTCACATGGAGCTGGGTGGAGGATTACACCAAGCGCGAGGCTGGGGGAATGACATGTCTCCCCCCACCCCCACTTTGTCCTCTCTGGATATGGTCACAGTGCTGCCCATGGGATCATGCTGTGCTTAAAATCCCCACAAAGAAAGCTGGAAAGGGAGAGGGAGAGATTCTGGAGGGAGGTGAACAGGAATGGGGGGAAAGCGAGATGGAGAGAGCAATACTGGGGTGAGATAGAGAGATATGGGGGGAAACAGGAGAAGAGAGAGAACAATTGGAGAGCGATAGGGAGATATGGGGTAAAGTTATAATGTGAATGAAGAATGGAAACGCACTGGATGAGAGAGAAATCCAGATAGAGGGAATAAAGCTGGTCGGAGAGAAGAAGAGTTTAGGAAGAGATAGATAGGGAAGCAAAGAAGAAGGCAAAGAGAGAGGGAGAGAAGAAAGGAAAAAAGAGACGGACAGAGGATATAATCTGTAAATTAGAAACAGAAAAGCTGCGGGGGAGAGTCAGAATGGGGAGGAAATTTGGAGAGGGGAAGTTAAATAGAAAAATCCTGAATTGACCTCCAGCTCCACCAGCTGTCCAGTCCAGAGAGGTGTTCAATCCGGGGTGGGCTCTGATAATTGGGTGCAGGAAGGGATTGCAGATTCTATCTCTGTCCACTTTGGGTCTAATTGGGAAACCCGTCCAGTCTGAATTAATCCTGGAAAACACATCAGGTGAGAAATGCAATCTGTGTGAAATATTTGAATGATGAGAATGTGCAGATTTGCTCCATCAAAGTGAGAGATGTGTAATTCACAGCTTCCTGTCCCCCAGTCCCTACTTAACCAGCGGGGTTACATTGGCTACTTTCCAATCTGCAATGTTAATCTCTAACACAACTCCTCCAACAACCCCGCCACCCCGGGGAACCCCATTGGATTGATGCTGAAATCCTCTCCTTACTGTGGCTTCACACATGGGGAATGTTCACTCACTCATTTCCCGCCTCTTGTCCCTTTTTCACTGACAGTTAATTTAGTGGGAATTGTGATCCTGAGTCGGGGAAAGTGTGGCCTCTCCACCTGCACCACTCGCTACCTGGTCGCCATGGCAGCGGCGGATCTGCTCTTCATCATCTTTAACCCCATTCTCACCAGGATAAATGTTTATTATTTCCCGCTGAGTTTCCTGTCCCTCACCTCTGTGTGTCGTGTTAACTCTGTCCTGCTGACTGCAGCCACAGACTGTTCAGTCTGGTTCACCATCACTTTCTCCTTTGATCGATTTGTGGCCATTCGCTGCCAGAAACTGAAAACTAAATATTGCACCGGGAAAACTGCGGCTGTGGTTCTGGCAACAACCGGCCTCCTGCTCTCTGTGAGAAACATCCCCCAGTACTTTACACAGGAACCTGTGTGGATAATGGACAATGTCCAGTGGGGCTGTGTGACAAAGACAAGCTATTGGACTGATCCTGGCTGGGTTGGATTTTCCTGGTTTGATAAGGTTTTAACCCCATTGCTCCCATTCGGTTTAATCCTGGTGATTAACGCTCTGACAGTCAGACACATTTTGGTGACCAGTCGAGTCCGGAAGGGACTGAGGGCTCAGAGTCAGGGAGAGAATCGCAGAGACCCCGAGATGGAGAGCAGAAGGAAGTCAATGATTTTACTCTTCAGCATTTCCGGGGCTTTCATTCTCCTCTGGGCCGTGTATGTTATATATTTTATCTATTTGAAAGTGAAAGGATTAATTTACCTCACTCTTCCTGAATACACATTTCAACAAGTCGGATATATGCTGCGGGATGTAAATTGCTGCACAAACACATTTATTTACGCGGTGACTCAATCCAAGTTCAGGGAGCAGATCAGGATCGCGGTGAAATATCCGCTCACATCAATTGTTCAATTAATGAAGAAACAAAACTGACTGACAGCCAATCACAGAGCGGGATCACTAAATCACCGCCTCAGCCAATCACAGAGTGGTTTCACTAAATCACCGCCTCAGCCAATCACAGAGTGGGATCACTAAATCAGCGCCTCAGCCAATCACAGAGTGGGATCACTAAATCACCGCCTCAGCCAATCACAGAGCGGGATCACTAAATCACCGTATCAGCCAATCACAGAGCGGGATCACTAAATCACCACCTCAGCCAATCACAGAGCGGGATCACTAAATCACCACCTCAGCCAATCACAGAGCGGGATCACTAAATCACCACCTCAGCCAATCACAGAGCGGGATCACGAAATCACCACCTCAGCCAATCAGAGACTGGATTGCTAAATCACAGCCTCAGCCAATCGGACCCCAGATCGACTACTGCCCGAATCAGCCAATCAGAATTGCCGCTCACTTCCTGACAGCCATGTCCACCAATGACTGGTCTCTGCACTTTGACTGACAGCGGATGAGCCAATCAGAGGCTGAGCTTTCTGACTGACAGCCGTGTCAGCCAATCAGAACACCAGCAGCTAACTGCCCCGCCCCCAGAGCAAATCCGGGAGTGACAGACACCTCAACCAATCAGGAAGCTGGTGTCAGTGTGTGAGGGTCAGTGTCCATGTGTGTGTGTCAGTGTGTGTGTGTCAGTGTGTATCACTGTCTGTGTGTCAGTGTGTGTGTGTGTGTCAGTGTGTGTCACTGTGTGTGTGTCAGTGTGTATCACTGTGTGTGTGTGTGTGTGTGTGTGTGAGTCAGTGTGTGTCACTGTGTGTGTGTCAGTGTGTGTCACTGTGTGTGTGTGTCAGTGTGTATCACTGTGTGTGTGTCAGTGTGTGTCACTGTGTGTGTGTGTGTCAGTGTGTCTCACTGTGTGTGTGCGTGTCAGTGTGTGTCACTGTGTGTGTGTCAGTGTGCCTCACTGTGTGTGTGCATGTCAGTGTGTGTCACTGTGTGTGTGTCAGTGTGTCTCACTGTGTGTGTGCATGTCAGTGTGTGTCACTGTGTGAGTGTGTGTGTGCGTCAGTGTGTATCACAGTGTGTGTGTGTGTGTGTGTGTCAGTGTGTATCACTGTTTATTTTTGTCAGTGTGTGTCACTGTGTGTGTGTGTATCAGTGTGTGAGGGTCAGTGCCGATGTTCTTGTCAGTGTGTGTCACTGTGTGTGTGAGTGTGTGTGTCAGTGTGCATCACTGTGTGTGTGTGTGTGTCAGTGTGTACCACTGTCTGTGTGTCACTGTGTGTGTGTCACTGTGTGTGTGTCAATGTGTAACACTGGGTGTGTGTGTGTCAGTATGTATCACTGTGTGTGTGTGTGTCAGCGTGTATCACTGTGTGTGTGTTTGTGTGTCAGCGTGTATCACTGTGTGTGTGTGTCAGTGTGTATCACTGTCTGTGTGTCACTGTGTGTGTCAATGTGTAACACTGGGTGTGTTTGTGTCAGTGTGTATCACTGCGTGTGTGTGTGTCAGTGTGTATCACTGTGTGTGCGTGTCAGTGTGTATCACTGTGTGTGTGTGTGTGTGTGTCAGTGTGTATCACTGTGTGTGTGTGTCAGTGTGTATCACTGTGTGTGTGTGTCAGTGTGTATCACTGTGTGTGTGTGTCAGTGTGTATCACTGTGTGTGGTTGTCAGTGCGTGTCATTGTGTGTGTGTCAGTGGGTATCACTGCGTGTGTGAGCGACAGTGTCACTGTGTGTGAGTGTGTGTGTCAGTGTGCATCACTGTGTGTGTGTCACTGTGTGTGAGTGAGAGTCAGTGTGTGTCACTGTATGTGTGTCAATGTGTATCACTGTGTGTGTGTGTATGTCAGTGTGTATCACTGTGTGTGTGTCAGTGTATCTCACTGTATGTGTGCTTGTCAGTGTGTGTCACTGTGTGTGTGCATGTCAGTGTGTGTCACTGTGTGTGTGTGTGTGTGCGTCAGTGTGTATCACAGTGTGTGTGTGTGTGTGTGTGTCAGTGTGTATCACTGTGTGTTTTTGTCAGTGTGTGTCACTGTGTGTGTGTATCAGTGTGAGTGAGGGTCAGTGCCGATTTTCGTGTCAGTGTGTGTCACTGTGTGTGTGAGTGTGTGTGTCAGTGTGCATCACTGTGTGTGTGTGTGGGTCAGTGTGTATCACTGTCTGTGTGTCACTGTGTGTGTGTCACCGTGTGTGTGTCAATGTGTAACACTGGGTGTGTGTGTGTCAGTGTGTATCACTGTGTGTGTGTGTGTGTGTCAGCGTGTATCACTGTGTGTATGTGCGTCAGTGTGTATCACTGTCTGTGTGTCACTGTGTGTGTGTGTGTGTGTGTCAATGTGTAACACTGGGTGTGTTTGTGTCAGTGTGTATCACTGTGTGTGTGTGTCAGTGTGTATCACTGTGTGTGTGCGTCAGTGCGTGTCATTGTGTGTGTGTCAGTGTGTATCACTGCGTGTGTGAGCGACAGTGTCACTGTGTGTGAGTGTGTGTGTCAGTGTGCATCACTGTGTGTGTGTGTCAGTGTGTATCACTGTGTGTGTGTGTGTGAGTCAGTGTGTGTCACTGTGTGTGTGTGTCAGTGTGTATCACTGACTGTGATTGTCAGTGTGTATCACTGTGTGTGTGTGTGGGTCAGTGTGTGTCAATGTGTGTGTGTGGGTCAGTGTGTATCACTGTGTGTGTGTGTCAGTGTGTGTCACTGTGTGTGTGTCAGTGTGTCTCACTGTATGTGTGCGTGTCAGTGTGTTTCACTGTGTGTGTGTGTCAATGTGTCTCACTGTGTGTGTGCGCGTCAATGTGTGTCACTGTGTGTGTGTCAGTGTGTCTCACTGTGTGTGTGCGTGTCAGTGTGTGTCACTGTGTGTGTCAGTGTGTATCACTGTGTGTGTGTCAGTGTGTATCACTGTGTGTGTGTGTGTGTGTGTGTCAGTGTGTATCACTGTGTGTTTTTGTCAGTGTGTATCACTGTGTGTGTGTGTATCAGTGTGTGTGAGGCTCAGTGCCGATGTGTGTGTCAGTGTGTGTCACTGTGTGTGTGAGTGTGTGTGTCAGTGTGCATCACTGTGTGTGTGTGTATGGGTCAGTGTGTATCACTGTGTGTGTGTGTCAGTGTGATTCACTGTCTGTGTGTCACTGTGTGTGTGTGTGTGTCAATGTGTATCACTGGGTGTGTGTGTGTCAGTGTGTATCACTGTGTGTGTGTGCCAGTTCGTGTCATTATGTGTGTGTCAGTGTGTATCACTGTGTGTGTGTGTGTCAGTGATTATCAATGTGTGTGTGTGTGGGTCAGTGTTTATCACTGTGTGTGTGTGGGTCAGTGTGTGCCACTGTGTGTGTGTCAGTATGTATCACTGTGTGTGTGTGTCAGTGTATATCACTGTGTGTGTGTCACTGTGCGTGTCAGTGTGCATCACTGTGTGTGTGTGTGTGTGTCTGGGTCAGTGTGTGTCACTGTGTGTGTCAGTATGTATCACTGTGTGTGTGTGTCAATGTGTATCACTGTGTGTGTGTCACCTTGCGTGTCAGTGTGTGTTACTGTGTGTGTGTCAGTGTGTATCACTGTGTGTGTGTGTGTGTCAGTGTGTATCACTGTGTGTGTGTCACTGTGTGTGTGTGTGTGTCAGTGTGTATCACAGTGTGTGTGTGTGTCAGTGCGTATCACTGTGCGTGTCAGTGTGTATCACTGTGTGTGTGTGTGTCAGTGTGTATCACTGTGTGTGTGTGTGGGTCAGTATGTATCACTGTGTGTGTGTGTGTGTCAGTATGTATCACTGCGTGTGTGAGGGACAGTGTCACTGTGTGTGTGTGTCAGTGTGTATCACTGTGTGTGTGTGTCAGTGTGGGTCACTGTGTGTGTGTCAGTGTGTGGCACTGTGTGTGTGTCAGTGTGTATCACTGTGTGTGTGTGTGTTTGGGTCAGTGTGTATCACTGTGTGTGTGTGGGTCAGTGTGTGTCACTGTGTGTGTCAGTATGTATCACTGTGTGTGTGTGTCAGTGTGTATCACTGTGTGTGTGTCACCTTGCGTGTCAGTGTGTGTCACTGTGTGTGTGTCAGTGTGTATCACTGTGTGTGTGTGTCAGTGTGTATCACTGTGTGTGTGTCACTGTGTGTGTGTGTGTCAGTGCGTATCACTGTGCGTGTCAGTGTGCATCAATGTGTGTGTGTGTGTGTGTCAGTGTGTATCACTGCGTGCGTGAGGGACAGTGTCACTGTGTGTGTGTGTGTGTGTGTCAGTGTGTGTCACTGTGTGTGTGTCAGTGTGTATCACTGTGTGTGTGTCAGTGTGTGTCACTGTGTGTGTGTCAGTCTGTGTCACTGTGTGTGTGTCAGTGTGTGGCACTGTGTGTGTGTCAGTGTGTATCGCTGTGTGTGTGGATCAGTGTGTGTCATTGTGTGTGTGTCAGTGTGTATCACTGTGTGTGTGTGTGTGTCAGTGTGTATAACTGTGTGTGGGGGTCACTGTGTGTGTGTCAGTGTGTACCACTGTGTGTGTGTGTGTGTGTGTCAGTGTGTATCACTGTGTGTGTGTGTCAGTGTGTATCACTGTGTGTGTGTGTCAGTGTGTGTCAATGTGTTTGTGTGGGTCAGTGTGTATCACTGGGTGTGTGTCACTGTGTGTGTGTGTCAGTGTGTCTCACTGTGTGTGTGCGTGTCAGTGTGGCACTGTGCGTGTGTCAGTGTGTCTCACTGTGTGTGTGCGTGTCAGTGTGTCACTGTGTGTGTGTCAGTGTGTCTCACTGTGTGTGTGCGTGTCAGTGTGTGTCACTGTGTGTGTGTGTGTGCGTCAGTGTGTATCACTGTGTGTGTGTGTGTCAGCGTGTATCACTGTGTGTGTGTGTATCAGTGTGTGTGAGGGTCATTGCCGATGTGTGTGTCAGTGTGTGTCACTGTGTGTGTGAGTGTGTGTGTCAGTGTGCATCAATGTGTGTGTGTGTGTGTCAGTGTGTATCACTGTGTGTGTGTGTCAGTGTGTACCACTGTCTGTGTGTCACTGTGTGTGTGTCACTGTGTGTGTGTGTCAGTGTGTATCACTGTCTGTGTGTCACTGTGTGTGTGTGTGTCAATGTGTAACACTGGGTGTGTGTGTCAGTGTGTATCACTGTGTGTGTGTGTCAGTGCGTGTCATTGTGTGAGTGTCAGTGTGTATCACTGTGTGTGTGTCAGTGTGTATCACTGCGTGTGTGAGCGACAGTGTCACTGTGTGTGAGTGTGTGTGTCAGTGTGCATCACTGTGTGTGTGTGTGTGTGTGTGGCTCAGTGCGTATCACTGTGTGTGTGGGTCAGTTTCTGTCACTGTGTGTGTCAGTATGTATCACTGTGTGTGTGTGTCAGTGCGTATCACTGTGCGTGTCAGTGTGTATCACTGTGTGCGTGTGTCAGTGTGTATCACTGCGTGTGTGAGGGACAGTGTCACTGTGTGGCGTGTGTCAGTGTGTATCACTGTGTGTGTGTGTCAGTGTGTCAGTGTGTGTCACTGCGTGTGTGTGTTTGTGTGTGTGTGTGTCAGTGTGTATCACTGTGTGTGTTTGTGTCAGTGTGTGTCACTGTGTGTGCGTGTGTCAGTGAGTATCACTGTGTGCGTGTGTGTCACTGTGTGCCACTGTGTGTGTGTGTGTGTGTGTGTGTGTGTCAGTGTGTATCACTGTGTGTGTTTGTGTCAGTGTGTGTCACTGTGTGTGCGTGTGTCAGTGAGTATCACTGTGTGCGTGTGTGTCACTGTGTGCCACTGTGTGTGTGTGTGTGTGTGTGTGTGTCAGTGTGTATCACTGTGTGTGTGTGGGTCAGTGTGGATCACTGTGTGTGTGTGTGTCAGTGTGTATCACTGTGTGTGTGTCAATGTGTGTGTGTGGGTCTGTGTGTATCAGTGTGTGTGTGGGGGTCAGTGTGTATCACTGTGTATGTGTGTGTGTGTGTGTGTGTCAGTGTGCATCACTGTGTGTGTGTCAGTGTGTATCACTGTGTGTGTGTGTGTCACTGTGTGTGTGTGTCAGTGTGTGCCACTGTGTGTGTGTGCGTCAGTGTGTATCACTGTGTGTGTGTGTGTCAGTGTGTGTCACTGTGTGTGTGTCAGTGTGTGTCACTGTGTGTGTGTGTCAGTGTGTATCACTGTGTGTGTCAGTGTGCATCACTGTGTGTGTGTGTCAGTGTGTATCACTGTGTGTCAGTGTGCATCACTGTGTGTGTGTGTGCGTCAGTGTGTATCACCGTGTGTGTGTGTGTCAGTGTGTATCACTGAGTGTGTGTGGGTCAGTGTGTATCGCTGTGTGTGTGTGTGTGTGTTACAGTGTGTATCACTGTGTGTCAGTGTGTATCACTGTGTGTGTGAGTGTGTGGGTCAGTGTGCATCACTGTGTGTGTGTATGTGTCAGTGTGTATCCCTGTGTGTGTGGGGGTCAGTGTGTATCAATGTGTGTGTGTGGGTCAGTGTGTATCACTGTGTGTCAGTGTGCATCACTGTGTGTGTCAGTGTGTATCACTGTGTGAGGGGGGTCAGTGTGTATCACTGTGTGTGTGTGGGTCAGTGTGTATCACTGTGGGTGTGTGGGTCAGTGAGTATCACTGTGTGAGGGGGGTCAGTGTGTATCACTGTGGGTGTGTGGGTCAGTGTGTATCACTGTGGGTGTGTGGGTCAGTGTGTATCACTGTGTTTGTGTGGGTCAGTGTGTGTCACTGTGTGTGTGTAGGTCAGTGTATGTCACTGTGTGTTTGTGTGGGTCCGTGTGCATCACAGTTTGTGTGTGTGTGTGGGTGTGTATTAGTGTGTGTTTGTGTGTGTCAGTGTGTTTCACTGTGTGTGTGTTTGGTCAGTGTGTATCACTGTGTGTGTTTGTGTCAGTGTGTGTCACTGTGTGTGCGTGTGTCAGTGAGTATCACTGTGTGCGTGTGTGTCACTGTGTGCCACTGTGTGTGTGTGTGTGTGTGTGTGTGTGTGTCAGTGTGTATCACTGTGTGTGTGTGGGTCAGTGTGGATCACTGTGTGTGTGTGTGTGTCAGTGTGTATCACTGTGTGTGTGTCAATGTGTGTGTGTGGGTCTGTGTGTATCAGTGTGTGTGTGGGGGTCAGTGTGTATCACTGTGTATGTGTGTGTGTGTGTGTCAGTGTGCATCACTGTGTGTGTGGGTCAGTGTGTATCACTGTGTGTGTGTGTGTCACTGTGTGTGTGTGTGTCAGTGTGTGCCACTGTGTGTGTGTGCGTCAGTGTGTATCACTGTGTGTGTGTGTGTCAGTGTGTGTCACTGTGTGTGTGTCAGTGTGTGTCACTGTGTGTGTGTGTTAGTGTGTATCACTGTGTGTGTCAGTGTGCATCACTGTGTGTGTGTGTCAGTATGTATCACTGTGTGCGTGTGTCAAAGTGTGTGTGTCAGTGTGCATCACTGTGTGCGGGGGGCAGTGTGTATCAGTGTGTATCACCGTGTGTGTGCCACTGTGTGTGTGTCACTGTGTGTGTATGTGTGTGTGTGTCAGTGTGCATCACTTTGTGTGTGTGTGTCAGTGTGTATCACTGTGTGTGTGTGGGTCAGTGTGTATCACTGTGTGTGGGGGGGTCAGTGTGTATCACTGTGTGAGTGTGTGTCAGTGTGTATCACTGTGTGTCTGTGGGTCAGTGTGCATCACTGTGTGTGTGTGGGTCAGTGTGTATTACTGTGTGTGTGTGTGTGTGTGTGTGTGTGGGTCAGTGTGTATTACTGTGTGTGTGTGCCAGTGTGTGTCACTGTGTGTGTGTCAGTGTGTATCACTGTGTGTGTCTGTGTGTGTATATATATATATATTATACATATATAATCCATATCAGTGTGGATGTGTTTGTGTGTGCGCGTGTTGTCCCAAATCTGGAGATTTCCCAGTCTTCTTGGGTTGGATTGGGGGAAGGCTAACTTTATTGGGATCAGGCAGAAATTGGCAGCTCTTGATTGGGAGAGGTTGTTTGAGGGTAAATCCACATCTGGTATGTGGCAGTCTTTTAAGGAACGGTTGTTAGGGCTACAGGACAGGCATGTGCCTGTAAAAAAGAAGGATAGGAAGGGTAGGATTAGAGAACCGTGGATAACCAGGGAAATTGAGGGACTGGTCAAAAAGAAAAGAGAGGCGTATGTTAGGTCCAAGCAGCTAAAAACGGAGGGAGCTCTGGAGGAGTACAATGAAAGTAGGAAAATACTCAAACGGGGAATTAGAAGAGCAAAAAGGGGTCATGAAATGTTCTTGGCAGACAGGATTAAGGAGAATCCCAAGGCATTTTATTCATACGTTAGGAACAAAAGGGTTGTTAGGGAAAAAATTGGACCTCTCAGGGACAAACGTGGGGACTTATGCTCGGAGCCCAAAAAAGTAGGGGAGATCCTAAATGAATACTTTGCGTCGGAATTCACAAAGGAGAGGGATGTGTTGACTGGGAGTGTCTCGGAGGGGAGTGTTGAACCGTTGGAGAAAATCTCCATTACAAAGGAGGAGGTGTTAGGTTTGTTAGAGAATATAAAGACTGACAAATCCCCAGGGCCTGATGGAATCTATCCAAGGCTGCTCAGGGAGACGAGAGGTGAAATCGTTGTGCCTCTGACGCAAATCTTTGTCTCGTCACTGGACACAGGTGAGGTCCCAGAGGATTGGAGGATAGCCAATGTGGTCCCGTTATTTAAGAAGGGTAGGAAGGATAACCCGGGTAATTATAGGCCGGTGAGCTTGACGTCCGTGGTGGGGAAGTTGTTGGAGAAGGTTCTTAGAGATAGGATGTATGCGCATTTAGAAAGGAATAAACTCATTAACGATAGTCAGCATGGTTTTGTGAGAGGGAGGTCATGCCTCACTAACCTGGTGGTGTTTTTTGAAGAAGTGACCAAAATGGTTGACGAAGGAAGGGCCGTGGATGTTGTCTATATGGACTTTAGTAAAGCGTTTGACAAAGTCCCTCATGGTAGGCTAGTGAAAAAGGTTGGATCCCATGGGATAAAGGGGGAGGTGGCTAGATGGGTGGAGAACTGGCTTGGTCATAGAAGACAGAGGATGGTAGTGGAAGGGTCTTTTTCCGGCTGGAGGCATGTGACTAGTGGTGTACCGCAGGGCTCTGTATTGGGACCTCTGCTGTTTGTGATTTATATAAATGATCTGGAAGAAGGAGTAACTGGGGTGATCAGTAAGTTTGCGGACGACACAAAACTGGCAGGACTTGCAGATAGTGAGGAACATTGTCAGAGGCTACAGAAGGATATAGATAGGCTGGAAATTTGGGCAAGGAAATGGCAGATGGAGTTCAATCCTGATAAATGCGAAGTGATGCATTTTGGTGGGAAAAATGTAGGGAGGAGCTACACGATAAATGGAAGAACCATAAAGGGTGTAGATACGCAGAGGGACCTGGGTGTGCAAGTCCACAGATCTTTGAAGGTGGCGTCACAGGTGGAGAAGGTGGTGAAGAAGGCATATGGCATGCTTGCCTTTATAGGACGGGGCATAGAGTATAAGAGTTGGGGTCTGATGTTGCAGATGTATAGAACGTTGGTTCGGCCGCATTTGGAATACTGCGTCCAGTTCTGGTCGCCACACTACCAGAAGGACGTGGAGGCTTTGGAGAGAGTACAGAGGAGGTTTACCAGGATGTTGCCTGGTATGGAGGGGCTTGGTTATGAGGAGAGATTGGGGAAACTGGGGTTGTTCTCCTTGGAAAGACGGAGGATGAGGGGAGACTTAATAGAGGTGTATAAAATTATGAAAGGCATAGATAGGGTGAACGGTGGGAAGCTTTTCCCCGGGTCGGTGGTGACGTTCACGAGGGGTCATAGGTTCAAGGTGAAGGGGGGGAGGTTTAACACAGATATCAGAAGGACATATTTCACACAGAGGGTCGTGGGGGCCTGGAATGTGTTGCCGGGCAAGGTGGTGGAGGCGGACGCACTGGGAACGTTTAAGACTTATCTAGACAGCTATATGAACGGAGTGGGAATGGAGGGATACAAAAGAGTGGTCTAGTCTGGACCAGGGAGCGGCGCGGGCTAATTGTTCCTTGTTTCTCGTTTCAAGGCTTCATTCTATGATCATCTTGCTGGTGCCAGTACAGAGCGAGACTGCGGATAGTTGGGAACCTGTCTCGGGGGCAGGGAATTCATATGGTGTTCGTGGAAGTGGAAATGACGAGGGTTGGGAAGCATTTCCTGATCAGGGCCATTGTGATCTCCTGGACTCGTTTCGATCGCCTCAGGGGGTCGGAGAGGAATTTCCCAGATTTTTTTTCCCCATATTGGCCCTGGGGTTTTTCACTCTGGGTTTTCGCCTCTCCCTGGAGATCACATGGTCTGGAATGGGGGGGTGGGGGTGAGTTAATAGGTTGTAATGAACAAAGCATCGTAGCTGTGAGGGACAGCTCGGTGGATAGGATCTTGGTATGGAGATAGGCTGGAAAATTGGGCGGGGATCCTGGATTCAGGATTCAATCCTGGACCGGGGAGCGGCGCGGGCTTGGAGGGCCGAAGGGCCTGCTCCTGTGCTGTATTGTTCTTTGTTCTTTGTTCTTTGTTCTGAGGGGTTAAACTCCCTCTTGAAGCTGAGCGAAACCCTTTTAAAAACATGGCAGTATCTGTAAGGAGCTTTGAGCTTTAACAAAGGGTCACCTGGACTCGAAACGTCAGCTCTTTCCTCTCCTTGCAGATGCTGCCAGACATGCTGTGATTTTCCAGCGATTCCTCTTTTGGTTTCAGATTCCAGCAGCCGCAGTAATTTGCTTTTATACTTTTAAAAACATAATCCATCATCGCATAGAGACATCACGGATACTGATTCACACAAAGTGAGAGAGACAGAGAGAGTGACAGAGAGAGATACAGAGTGAGAGAGGCAGAAATTCACCACCACCCCCTCCTAGGAATTAGAGTGACGAAAGTCTGAACTTCTAAAACTGAATTGTAAAGGTGTCTGTGCATTCTGTTTAATAATTAGCTTCATTGCTCTGTCTCACACTCCTGTTATTTTGGACACAGGACAAACTAATAGACCATTTCATATGACAGAATTAATTTTCTGTTTGTCATCCACCAAAGGGTTAACATATTTGTGACGAATTGCAAAGCTTGGCTATTTGAACCGCAGGTCTTCAAACTCCAGCCCCCACCGAGTTCGGGGTAATACAGAGACAACAACACACGAGTGTGGCCTGTGGAACAGGCCTCAGTTCATCATCCTCCTCTGGAGAAAATCTCTGGTCCAAGGGATCCGAGTCACATTTCAGTCTTCAAAATTCAAATTCCTGGGGAGAAGAAATAGAGAAAAATAATTAATTAAATACAAGACCCAGCTCATCACCAATGGGGGGAATCACACAGACTCCGCTCATCGGCAATGGGCTGGCCAGCAATCGAGCTGTCTGGCAAACTGCAGGCTGACAGATCGGGGCCACTGCACATGCACAGAGTTCAGGAACTGTCAGACTCCGGCCTGAATCGGCCCCGCCCCCCGATCTTTTAATGATATTCACTATTGTGGCCTCTGCGTTGCACAGATTGTGGGAGATTCGAGTCTGAACTCCCACGGAAAAAAACCCAGCGTGATTTACACCAGTTTTCCAGCCAATTCAGCACTGAGAACTTTGTTGGGAGAATCGCCCCCTGGGTCTTGTATCGACGAGATAGTCAACATCTTTTCCCAAAGGTAGGGGAGTCTAAAACAAGAGGTACAGGTTTAAGGTGAGAGGGGAGAGATACAGAAGGATCCAGAGGGGGGCACATTTTTCACACAGAGGGTAATGAGTGTCTGGAACAAGCTGCCAGTGGCAATAGCAGAGGTGGGTACAATTTTGTCTGATACAAAGCATTTAGACAGTTACATGGGTAAGATGGGTACAGAGGGAAATGGGCCAAATGCGGGCAATTGGGACTAGCTCAGTGGTTAAAAAAAGAGTGGTAAGTTGGGTCGAAGGGCCTGTTTCCATGCTGTAAACCTCGATGACTCTGTGACTAACTTTCATAGATACGGGATCTGAAATGTCTCAGGGGGGGTGCGGGGGAGGGGAGGGAGGGGGGGTACGGGGGGGGTGCGGGGGAGGGGGGGTGCGGGGGAGGGGGGGAGGGGGGGATGCGGGGGAGGGGGGGGCTGCGGGGGAGGGGAGGGGGGTGCGGCAAAGGGGGGGTGCGGGGAGCGGAGGGTGCGGGGGAGGGGAGGGGGGTGCGGGGGAGGGGAGGGGGTGCGGGGGAGGTGCGGGGGGGGTGCGGGGGAGGAGGCGTGCGGGGGAGGGGGGGGCGGGGGAGGGGGTGATGCGGGGGAGGGGGCGTTGCGGGGGAGGGTAGGGAGGGGTGCGGGGGAGGGGGGTGCGGGGGAGGGGGCGTGCGGGGGAGGGGAGGGGTGTGCTGGGGAGGGGAGGGTGCGGGGGAGGGGAGGGTGCGGGGGAGGGGAGGGGGGCGCGGGGGAGCGCGGGGGAGGGGGACGTGCGGGGGCGGGGGGGCGCGGGGGAGGGGGGCGCGCGGGGGAGGGGGGCGCGGGGGAGGGGGGCGCGGGGAAGGGGGGCGCGACGGAGGGGGGCGTGCGGGGGAGGGGGCGTGGGGGGGAGGGGGGCGCGGGGGAGGGTGCGTGCGGGGGAGGGTGCGTGCGGGGAAGGGGGGGCGCGGGGGAGGGGGGGCGCGGGGGAGGGGGGTGTGGGGGGAGGGGGCGTGGGGGAGGGGGCGTGGTGGAGGGGGCGTGGGGGGGAGGGGGCGTGGGGGGGAGGGGGCGTGCGGGGGAGGGGGGCGTGGGGGGAGGGGGCGTGGGGGAGGGGGCGTGGGGGGGAGGGGGCGTGGGGGGGAGAGGGCATTGGGGGGAGGGGGCGTGCGGGGGAGGGGGGTGCGCGGGGGGAGGGGAGGAGCGCGGGGGGAGGGGGGGCGTGGGGGGGGCATGGGGGGGAGGGGGCGTGGGGAGGGGGTTCGCGCGGGGGGAGGGGGGCGCGCGGGGGAGGAGGGGGCATGGGGGGGAGGGGGGTGCGGGGGTGCGCGGGGGAGGGGTGACGTGGGGGGGGTGCGGGGGAGGGGAGGGGGATGCGGGGGAGGGGAGGGGATGTGCGGGGGAGGGGAGGGGTGCTGGGGAGGGGAGGGGTGCGGGGGATGGGAGGGGGGTTGCGGGGGATGGGGGGGAGCGGGGGATGGGGGGGTGCGGGGGAGGGGGGGGTGCGGGGGAGGGGGGTGCGGGGGAGGGGAGGGGGGTGCGGGGGAGGAGAGGGAGGGGTGCGAGGGAGGGGTGCGGGGGAGGAGAGGGAGGGGTGCGGGGGAGGAGAGGGAGGGGTGCGGGGGAGGGGGAGCGCGGGGGAGGGGGGAGGGGGCGCGCGGGGGAGGGGGTCGCGCGGGGGAGGGGGTCGCGCGGGGGAAGGGGGTGCGGGGAAGGGGGGGCGTGGGGGAGGGGGGCGTGCGGGGAAGGCGGGGCGCGGCGGAGGGGGGGCGTGGGGGAGGGGGCGTGCGGGGGAGGGGGGCGTGCGGGGGGGAGGAGGCGTGGGGGAGGGGGCGTGCGGGGGAGGGGGGCGTGCGGGGGGGAGGAGGCGTGGGGGAGGGGGCGTGGGGGGGAGGGAGCATGGGGGGGAGGGGGCGTGCGGGGGAGGGGGGCGGGGGGGGGAGGAGGCGTGGGGGAGGGGGCGTGGGGTGGAGGGGGGCGCGGGGGAGGCGGCGTGGGGGGGGGAGGGTGCGTGGGGTAGGGGGCGTGGGGGGGAGGGGGCATTGGGGGGAGGGGGCGTGCGGGGGTCGCGCGGGGGGAGGGGAGGAGCGCGAGGGGAGGGGGGGCGTGAGGGGGAGGGGGGGGCATGGGCGGGAGGAGGCGTGGGGAGGGGTTCGCGCGGGGGGAGGGGGGTGCGGGTGTGCGCGGGGGGGAGGGGGACGCGGGGGTGCGCGGGGGAGGGGGTGGCGCGGGGGGTGTGCGGGGGAGGGGAGGGGGATGCGGGGGAGGGGGGGTGCGGGGGAGGGGGGGTGCGGGGGAGGGGAGGGTGCGGGGGAGGGGGGGTGCGGGCGAGGGGGGGTGCGGGGGAGGGGGGGTGCGGGGGAGGGGGGGTGCGGGGGAGGGGAGGGGAGGGGGGTGCGGGGGAGGGGAGTGGGGTG